>NC_140486.1:34041099-34283599 GCF_964271855.1 Acomys minous
CTAGCATGGCAGCACTCTTAGCAAAGGCAGCTGTGTTGGCTGAAAGTTCTGAAATTAAAAAACAAAAAAGCATTTAGTATTTGCTAATAAAAATTTAACATACTCATTCTCTCTAGAATTATTTTAAATTAATATGAAGCACTCAATAAAATGCCTTGGGCACAGATGCTAGTAGGAGCAGCACTGAGGCGAGGAGTAAGTAACAGCTGCAGAGCACTCATACAGCATGTGCAAGGGCCTGTTCATATCTGAGCCCAGCACAGCCCCCCAACACGCCAAAGCAGAATTGCAGCTTATATTTTCAGATGGTGTATTATGTCTAAATAGTTCAATAGTCTGCCTGCCCCCTTTTCACCCCAAAGTGCTCATTTATTCTCTTCTGCATTCTGTTAAAGAGGTAAGTATGTTTCTAACATAGGAAGAATGAACATAGAAATTAATGGAGCTAGAGAGATAGCTGAGGTTTGTACTAGTACCCTGAAGGACCAAAGTTTGAAAACCCACACACTGGCACAAGTACATATAATTAGGAATAATACTTTCTGTGTTTTATGTTTTTGGGTTTTTGTTTGTTTTTCACAGAGACAGGGTTTCTCTGTGTACCCCTTACTGTCCTGGACTCACTCTGTAAACCAGACTGGCTTTGAACTCACCACAGAGATATGCCTGCCTCTGCCTCACAAGTGCTAGGATTAAAGGTGTACATCACTACTCCTGGTTTAAGAATAATACTTTTTAAAAAGATCACAATTAATTCATACTATAATCTTTGGCATTTAAATATTTGTCATTGGAAATAATATCCCGGGGGCTGGAGAGGTTGCTCAGAGGTTAAGAGCATTGGCTGCTGTCCTGAAGTTCAATTCCCAGAAACTACATGGTGGCTCAGACTCATCTATGAGATCTGTTGCCCTCTTCTTGCCTTACAGGCACACATGCAGGCAGCATACTGTATAAATAATAAGTAAATAAATCTTTAAAAATAAAAAATAAAATAAAATAATAAAATAGTATCTCGAGGCCGGGTGGGGTAGTGCATGCATTCTCTGAGTTCCAGGCTGGCCTGCTCTACAAAGCAAGTCTAGGACAGCCAAGGATACACAGAGAAAGCCTATCTTTAAAAAAAAGTAATTCATTTTGTTAATACTATCTTAATGAAATGTATTAAGCATTATGTCACATAGTATCTTAGAAAATCATTTTGAAGAATGTTGGATTCTAAAAATACCTCCACCTCAAAGTTAAACAAAGAAACAAACATCAACCACAAAACTTTGTAGATTAAAAAAAATTACAATACAAACTATCTATGAACTCTTTACTCCCCCAAACCTTGTTCAGGCTGGCCCTGAACTTTCCATATAGAGAATGGCCCTGAATCTTGACTGCCTGGTTTATACGGTGCTGGAGCCCAAGCCTAGGCCTTCTACATTAGACAAGCACTACCAAGTAGGGGACATCTCTAAGCCCCCAAATACTATAAGAACATGAGGAAAATAATTCAGTTTTCCAAGTAGTAGAGACACAATACAAATATTTTCAAGAAAATCTATAAATATCAATTTTTAATTCTCCCCACCATGGTTCAGATTTGAATTAAAATAGTTTTATAAGCTCTTGATTTTTCTAATTTTACACTAGAAGTTAGATCAAAATACAGTGGAAATTTTTAAACAATACTGAAACAAAATACTGTTTTTCTGGTTTGAGATAGTCTCACTACATACTCCAGGCTACCTTCAAACTCACGGCAGTGCTGCTTCAGGCCCCTAAGTGCATTGCATGCAACATAGAATGTTCCCTGAAACTATTGTTTTCTCCTTTCCACAATCACTCACTTTAACACGGCAAACAAACCTTTTCGATGACAGACCAAGGCTTCAACACTGGCATGAAGTTTCCGAAGTTGCTGGTCAAGATTCTCAAATTGCTGTTGTTTTTCTTCAAACCACTAAGAAGAAAAATGAAAAATGGAGCTAATTTAGGATGAACAAGCCATTGCAAATTAGGTTACCAATAGCAAGCTACCTTTCTTGTTTCAGAACAGCAAATTAGCCATATATAACCATGGTGGTCAACTGATGTAGCTGAGAACTGAACTCAATAAGCAAATTAATATCCTATTTTCTGCTTGTACAGCTTTAAAATGCAATTGTTGGGCTCATTAATTCATTTCATTATTCAAGTCGAAAAATCAGCTCTTACTGCATCCGATTCATTCATCTTGATTGTCATTTTGTTGACAGCGTCGGCAGCCTTGTTCACCATCCTCAATAGTCCTGCTCCACTCAGAGCCTGGGTATTAACTGCTCTCGGCAGCTGGAATTGAATGACAAATAAGGGCAAACAAACCGGTTAAAAGCCTAGAGATTTAACTGGGCACAAAAGGGATCCCCCTCCCAAAATAAAGAGAAGAGAGAGAAGAAAAGAGAAAAGAGGCTGTATTTTCTTCATCCTCGCACATTTCAACAGTGAGATCTAATTTCTCAAATGCACTACTTGTACATTCTCAAAGGAAAACTTAAAAAATAGACTTTCCATTTGCTTTTCTTCTGCACGTTTACATTTAGATAGAACAAACACTGTTTGTCAAAATACATTAAATGCCCAGCTCTAACACAGCCACCTGTCTACCAGCGAAAACATGCTGCTGGTGAGCAGAGGCACTTGCTCTGAGGGCTGTGCTGTGAGCCTCTGAAAAATTCTGAGACTCAAGCAAAGTTTGTTGTTTTTTCTTTTAATCTCAAGCAGTAACAATTAAGGCAGTGCCAGTAAAAATTATTTCTAATCCATTTGATTAAATCCAGTTTAAATTTTCAAAAAGGACTGATTGTCCTCTATCAATTGAAAGAAGGCATTTGCCAATAATTCAGTTAAACAAAACCAAAAATCCCCAAACATGGTTTTACTGTGTCCACTGAGCTAATTATTTACGGAATGTTTAATCTTGTATTAGTTATGATGAATATGGATGAGACAATTTAAAGTAGCAATACCTCTGAGCTTTCCAAGAACTGCCGCAAGTCCGGATCCTGAAGCAGCGTTGGATGCTTTACTGTTCTTTGAAGATACCTATATGTAAGAGTTGAATTGATTCTATTTTACCATTTTAAATCTTTCAACAAAAGAATAAAAATAATTAGGTAAAAGTATCTTCAACTTATCTCTTATTAGTCTGCACTCGGTATAATTATATAATTTACGCAACTGAACAGAGTATGGTAGTGCACACTTTAATCCCAGAATTTGGGAGGCAGAGACTCTGGAGTATGAGGCCAGACTTGCTCTAGACCCTATCTCAGAGGGGGGGAGGGGGAGGAGAGAGAGAGAGAGGGAGGGAGGGAAGGAGGGAGGGAGGGAGGGGGGGAGAGGGAGGGAGGGAGAGAGAGAGAGAGAGGAAAGAAGGAGGAGGAAACATTCTATATTTCAAGCCTAAATAAAATGCCTACCACTACTTATACTCTTTAATTTTCAAAGCACACTTTACAGATTCTGAGCCTCAAGCAGTAAGAAAAAGGCTATTCTATAATCAAGGTTTGATATATGTTATACATATACTTTTTTTTTTAATCATTTAAGCCAGGCATGGTGGTACACACCTTTAATCTTAGCACTTGGGAGGCAGAGGCAGGTGGATCACTGTGAGTTTGAGGCCAGCGTGGTCTATAAAATGAGTCCAAGACAGGCAAGGCTACACAGAGTAACCCTGTCTCCAAACAAAGAAAAAAATCAAAAAACAAAAATCAAACAAACAAAACCAAAAAAGTCATTTAAGGGGCAGGGGGCACATGTTAGAAAGGTCAGAAGACAAGGAGACAACTTGCAGGAGTCAGTTTTCTCCTTCTACCATGTGGATTTGGAATCCACTCGGATCACTCCCAAGTTGTCAGGCTTCTTAGCCTGACCCTTTACCCACTGAGCCATCTCCGCAGGACACATATTTTTTTAAGAAAAAGAATCATTTTTTCATACTATATTTTGTATTATATGTATGCTGTAAGTAGTCTTATAAGACAACTGTTTTGTTTTTTGTTTAATCTCACCATGTAGCCTAGAGTTCAATTTGTAGAGTAGGCTAGCCTTGAACTCACAGATAACCGCCTATCTTAGCTTCCAGAGTGCTGGCATTAAACATGCTTGGCAAGATTTAACCTTTCTTTCTTTCTTTCTTTCTTTCTTTCTTTCTTTCTTTCTTTCTTTCTTTCGAGACAGGGTTTCTCTGTGTAGCCTTGGCTGTCCTAGAACTCACTTTGTAGACAAGCCTAACCTCAAACTCAGAGATCCACCTGCCTCTGCCTTCCAGAGTGCTGAGATTACAGGCATGTACCACAAAACTTTTTCTTAAGGGCTACACGGAAGTAGATAAGTAAATAAGAGATACTGTGGCTTTTGTAACATTAAAATTAAGGACAGGGTTTTAAACAATGAACATTTATAAACATATGACAACTCAGGGAGGGCAGAGTAAGGCCCAAAGAGGGGGAAAAAAAGAAATGAAACATACAAACAGAAAAAGAGTGTAATATAAAAACAAATATGAAGAGAAAGAATAACAGGAAATTCACTAAAGAAAGTAAAACATAAAAGGCAACTTAAGTTCATGCCAGCATCATACTCCTAAGAGGTGGCCAGCAGCAACTCAGATCTGCTTTAAGCAGAATGAACTGAGAAGAATCATTTGGACTTTCCAGTTTCTACTTGTGTGCGTAGACAAAATAAAACAAAGACAGCTGCATAAAATCCTTATGATAAATAGAGTTAAAAACAATTTCTCTTACTTTAAATTCAGTGCTAACAAAAACACAGCTACACAGAGAAACCCTGTCTTGAACCACCCCCCCCACCCCATTCCCCCAAAAGAATAAGTTTTTCTCTTAGTAATTATAAACAGTTGTTCTTGGAGAGGACCCAGGTCTGGTTCCCAGCACCCACCCAGTGGTTCCCAACCACTCCAGTTCCAGGAGATCTAACCTCCTCCTCTGACCTCCACAGACAGTAAGCCTGCATGGAGTGCACATATTTACATTCAGGCAAAACACTCATATACATTAAAATAAATCAAATTTTTTCAATTTAGACAAACTGTAACTAAATTACTAAAACAGCATGTAAGTATGCATTAATTAAAATAGTAGATGAGTATGGTATAACTTTCTAAGAATCTAGGAAAGAGCTGTGCTGGGGGTATGATTCAAGGCCTCAAAGGTGTTACATAAGCATCTCTCCACAGAGGACCAGTCTCCTCCTTGTGTTCGTTTGTATTTTGAGGCTAGGTCTTCTATGTAGCCCAGGGCATGACTGGGCTAAAAGTCCTCCTTCTAACCTACGGAATACTGGGAAGACAAGAGTGTGCACCACACATGGCTTCTCCAGACATTCTATCAAGTGCTCCTGAGAGTTTCTATGTTTCCCTCTTACAACTACAGCCATTTTTTAGTGCTCTTGGTGAATATGATAGAATCCTAACACCAACTAATTCATTCCTTCATTTTCCTACTTAGAGCATGATACAGAAACAGGTGTCATGCTGTTAGACCACAGCTGAGGACTACTGAAAGCATAGCAACAGTGGTGCTGCAACTAAGAATTACCTCTCCAACGCCGCTCTTCGTTTCTCTACAAACTCAGTGGATGAGGAATCTTCTTTACCTACTTTGACCTTGGTCATACCTTTGAAGAAGTTGGATGAGATTCATAAGAATTTTAGGTCATTATGAAACAGACTCTATAATATCTTCATAATCAAAATATACTTTTCACCTTATAGTAATGTCTCTATGTTGGTAACTGGAATCTTACTCAGAATATGCCATTTTTGAAGAATTACATCTCATGATGTGTTAATATCTCTAATTAGTGAATAAATATGGCAGCATGTGAATAAAGCACAACATGAGCTACATTTGTGGGATTCAAATTCATACAGTAAGTATATACAAAAGTTTATATAAACATTTCAGAATTTGTGGTATTTCACTTTAAAAACACAAAATGTTTTATATTTCAAGAGTATTTTGGGACTTGAACCCAAGGCATGAATGCTAGACAAGTACTCTGCCTTTGACCTAGATACCAAAGTTATTTTTTTTCGACATTTTTAAAAAGACTTAATTATTTGCTTCTGTGTGTGTGTGTGTGTGTGTGTGCGCGCGCGCGCGCGCATGTGCGTGCGCTGCGCACTTTGTTATACACACATGTGTACAGGTGCTGCAGAAGCCAGGTAAGTACGTCAGGTCCTCTGGAGCTGGAGTTACAGGCAGTTGTGAGAGGCCCAATAAGGGTCCTGGGAAGCAAACTCAAGCTCTTTGCAAAAGTAGAAAGCACTCTAAAATGCTGAGACATTTTCTTAGGCCCTATTCCTACATTTCAATATACCTAATGGAGTTTTTAAAAACTATAGTCAGCAGCCGGGTGGTGGTGGCGCATGCCTTTAATCCCAGCACTTGGGAGTCAGAGGCAGACGGATCCCTGTAAGTTCGAGGCCAGCCTGGTCTACAAAGCTAGTCCAGGACACCCAAGGCTACACAGAGAAACCTTGTCTCAAAAAGCCAAAAATAAATAAATAAATAAATAAAAACTATAGTCAATAAATATCAATAAAGGTCTTTATGGAATGATAAAATGTGTTAAATGTAACTGATGAATGTGCTAAACGCTTTCCCTGCTGCAGAGCTAGCATGTTTTTACTTGTCACACACGTTCCGCCTTTGTCCTTTTGTCTTTCTATGTGGCATAGGCTGACCTGGACTTCACGATCCTCTTGCCTAAGGCTTCCCAGGACTGACATTATAAAAAATGCACTCTTGTGCCAAGCTGTTCCTTTTCTAATAGTTTAGAAGGAATTGTGTTTTCCACCCAACCAAGATTAATGCAGCCTCCTTTCAGTGGCTTCTATATGTACTCTTTCACCTCTCTAGAGATACCTTACTTTAAAAATCTGCACAGGTACACAAGTGTGGTGGCAGATACCTATAATCCCGACTTGAGAGAATGGGGTAGGTGGATTGTTGAGTTTGAGGCCAGCCTGGGCTACTCGGCAAGACTTTGACTCTAAACAAACAAACAAACAAACAAATAAATAAATGGATTCATGAACAAACAAACAAAGCAAGCAAGCAAACTAGGCATGGTGTTCCACGCCTATAATGTGGCACAGGAAGATGAGGAGTTCAGGGCTATCTTCCACACACTCTAGGTTTAGGGACAATCTGAGTTACATGAGACCCTATCCTAAAAAAAACAAAACAAAACAAACAAACTCAAGCACATAAATCCACTTCTGGCTATGTAATTAAAAGGATAACCTTTTATTTTTTTAGATAATATATATTAATTCAAAAGATGTCAATAATATGTGGTTTTATGAAACACTATTGCTTGTCTACTAGGTGGATGCCAGAAAGTTCAAAGATTAATCTGCTACTTACCTTTATCTGTTCACAATTTTTGGAGAAAAATATTTTATTCTGACTATATGTACATGTATACATATGCAAACAAACACACATGTATAATATATATCAAATGATCTTGTCTATTTTGTTTATTTATGTATTTATTTAGTCTTAACTATCTATTCTGTTGATTGATTTGAGTCTTATATAGACTAGGCTTGCTTTGAACTTGCTGTGTAGCAAGAATAACTGAATATGAGTCTCCTGTCTCTTTCTCCTGAGCTCTGGGAATCAAACCCAGGAATCTGTGCACTCTAGGCAAACATTACCAACAAAGCTACATTTCATCTTAGACAATTCTAAAACAATATAGTACTATTATTTTTTAAAAAATAGAAAACTGAGTCTATAGGAGTAATTTAGTAGTATTGTGTACATAGCATGCTGAAGGCCCTGATCTCAACCCCACCTCAAAACAACTAACCCAGAAAATGTTCTATTTAAGGATTAGGAAAAGAATATAACAAATTCATTTGAACACATCAAGTTTTAGAATTGTAAAATTACTTTTCAACTCATAAAACTAATAATCATCCAGGCGTGGTGGCACACACCTTTAATCCTAGCATTCAGGAGGCAGAGGCAGGCTATGAGTTCAAGGCCAGCCTCGTCTACAAAGAGAGTTGCAGGACAGCCAGGGCTATTACACAGAGAAACTGTCTCAAAAAAAGAAAAAATAAATAAAACAAAACAAAAATGGCCCTAGAATAAAACTAATAATCCACAAAACTCATTTTAAATATGTTTCAGAGTAAAAATTTTGAGTGTGAAAAAATTAAAATAGGGTCATTAAAAACCCAAGACTTAAATAGACTGGTGGTAATACCTACAAATTTTAAGATATAAGTCTTAAAAGTGAAATAACGGGTGCCAGATGACTCAGTGTATAAAGAAAGATGCTTGCTGCCAAACCTGACTACCCTGAGTTCAGTCCCAGTGACACACATAGAAAAGCGCATGGACTGCCATCCATGTCCTGCTCTCCACGTGCATGTGGTAGCAAGAGGGACATCCCCCAGCATGCACAATAAATAAAATAGCAAATCTTTACAGCAAAGATAATGAAGGCTTTCTGCTTCTTTTTATAATTTTCTGCATTTTAATAACTAAGTCTGCTGAATGTGGTGGCACATGCCTTTAATCCAGCACTCAGCAGAGAGAGGCAGGGCGTGGGTTCGAGGCCAGCCTGAGTCGACAACAGCCAAGGCTACACAGAAAAATCCTGTCTTAATACCAAATCAAACCAAACCAAAAAACCAAAAATCAAGAAAAAAAAAAAAAAGCTAAGCCCCTATTGCTGGTATTAGTAGAAATGTTTTTGTCTTGTTTTGATTTCAGGCAGGATCTCATTAAATCTGGGTGGGAACTCATTATGTAATAAACTAAGATGAATTTAATAGCTCTTATATGAGCAAGGCTAAATTGAACTTATCTTTGGACAATATATAGCTGAGGACCAAACAGCACCTAGCTCTTAGAGAAAACATTGACATGGTAAGTATCACCAGAACAGGACTCAGTAAATTGGTATTCTTTTTGTTTTATTTTGGTTTTTTGTTTGGGAGTGTGTGTGTTTTTCCTCCCCCCCCCATCCCAAATTTTCCCCATTGGATTATTTTTTCATTAATTGATTCAGATTACATCTCAATTGCTATCCCATCGCTTGTATCCTCCCGTTCCCACCCTATTCCCCTCCCCTAGGTCTTAGACCTAGGGGGACCTCCCCCCCATATGGTCATAGGCTATTAAGTCTCATCTTGGTAGCCTGCTTATTCTTTCTCTGAGTGTCACCAGGCCTCCCCACCAAGGGGAAGTGGTCAAATATGGGGCACCAAAGTTTATGTCAGAGTCAGTCCCCGCTCTCCACACAACTTCCTGTCCATTGGCTAGATCAGAGTAGGGGTTTGATGTTTACTGCTTGTATTAGTTGGTGCAGTAGTTTGAGCAGACTCCCCCCTGGGCCCAGATCCACCCGTCATGATGTTCTTCTTATAGCTTTCTAGGACCCTCTGGATCCTTCTATTTCCCCATTCTCCTATATTTCTCTTACCTAGAGTCCCAATAGGATGTCATCGCATCTATCCCAATCTCCTGGTAAGTGAAGTCGAGACAGGGTTTCCCTGTGTAGCTTTGGCTGTCCTGGCATCTGTAGACCAGGCTAGCCTCAAATTCACACAGATCTGCCTGCCTCTGCCTCAGAGTGCTGGGATTACAGGTGTGGGCCACCACACCCGGTGAAAGTTAGTTTCTAACCACCTTCAATTTGATCAATTTTAACCCAATATTCAACATCCAAATATTTATGTGCTAGAAACTAAAGCTGTGAGCTACATATTCGTCAATGATATGCAGGATCAGCATAGCACATATAACCCTACAACTCGAGAGAGGAGCCCTGACTGGGCATGATTAAGGGAGGCACAAACCACAACAGCTAAAACTAAATTAGGAACAAGAAAAAGTAATATTCTGACTTATGCTTACCTACGATACTCTTCTCTGGAGCTGGTGGCACAATGTAACCAACATGTAAATATTTGCTTGCTAATTTGCTATGCAAACCAAGAAAGTCACTGAATCTTCTTTTGACTGAAAATTCACTTTTACTGAACATGGAAAGAGAAGTCTACAAATGAAAAAAAGGCATTTCACATCGTTAATAGTAAGCAACCACTTACAAATGAATGCTGCACTTAACTGTAAATACAGTCTGCTATTTTGCAAAGGAATGCAGATTACCTAATTTGTCTTTATACATTAAAAAACAACAAAAAGAAAAAACCCTAAATTTTAGGGCCCAAGTCATAATTGTTTTTAAAAGTAATGTAAGAAGTTAGAAAACACTTGCTTTATTCTATTTTTGACCTATCACACCTTCTCTACTATACTTTTGCTAATGATTTTCCTCCTTTTTGGTTGCTTTGCACTCACAACACAAACTATTGATTCTCCGATATGTATGCACCATCCAGAACCCCCAAAGGTAGTGCCACACAAATCTCACTGAGCTCTCACTGTATTTTCCCTGTTGGAATAAGAGTCGCACAAGGACAGCACTTTACTGTTTACTGGTATTCCCAGGTGCTGGCAACAGAGCCTGAAATCATAGTAAGGGTTTAATAACAATTTGTTTCTTCAATTAACAAAACTTAACGCACCTTATTGTGTCTTTCTCCAACTACAAAGTTCCTTTATCGTAAGTACCTTCCTACTCCTTATACTCACACATTATTGGTTCTCCTACTACATAATTCAAAAAACATTTATTTTCATTACTTTCAAAACTGTTCCCTCAGTATCAAGTATCAATGCCCTCCCCAGCTGTAGCTGTGTGTGTGTGTGTTTCCCGAGATGGCTGAGAACTCACTCTCAATTTCCTTCTGCTTCCCGTGTCCCTACCTACCCCCCTCCCTACCTACCGTGTTGAAAGCACAGGTATGTCCCACTTGCGCTGGTTTTTCTGCACACTGAAGAGAGAACCTGGGGTTCTGTGTGTCTTAGGCAGACACTCAAACCAACTGAGCTCCACCCCCAGGGAAAGTTAAGATGTTATGGCATCTTGCTTTCTATGTTAAGACTTAATCCCTTAAAAACTGCAGTGGCCTTTCAATTGGAGATCTTGACCTGTACTTGGATCCTCCCAATTCACACTGAGTTAAAACAGCTGTCCCAGCTGGGCAGTCATGCACATGCCTTTAATCCCAGCACTTGGGAGGCAGAGGTAGGTGGATCTCTATGAGTTCTAGGACAGCCAAGGCTACACAGAGAAACCCTGTCTCAACCAAAAACAAACAAACAAACAAACAAACAAACAACCCCCCCCCCAAAAAAAAGACAGCTATCTCAATGAAAATTTAGTAGTCCCATGCTTTCTTCTGAGTCTCTCTAACAGCTCTCCTTTATGCTAAGGATGAACTAAAACTCCTTAATGTGGGAAGGATTGTAAGCTTTGTCACAGGTGAAAGCAGTCTTGGTGGGCTTTGCCCTTGGACACACCATGGATACTCCCTGAGATTAACCTTGAGATAGACCGGGTGGAGCCATCCTGGGCCTGGAATTCAGGAAGCAGATCAGGGACTCCTCCTGGACTATTGTATTTCTAATTGACCCTCGATGGGAGGAGGAGACCGGCCCTTGCACGTGAAAGACAGAGAGGCAGAGAGGATGAGAGGGGCAGGAGGTTTGGACTGAGCTCGAAGCACACGTGGATGGCAAAAGGATCAGCAAGCAGGCCGGACCAACTCGCAGGCTAGAGACACCTAAGGACCCGTCCCATGGAACGGATACTGGAAGGTTCACTCTTGTTTCCCTTTAACCTTTTTTCCCTCTTGTGTAAGATAGTTGGGTTGTATAATACAGTTTAATTGTTAAGAAACAGAGCCAACACCTTAATGTGGCTACTTGAAATACACGAGGCCTTGTGGCCTACAAATTCAGTCATGAGTCACTTACACATGAGATTACAGGAAGGACAGCGGCTGGACTTTTGGCTTGTACACAAGCACATCTTTTGCCTGAAAGAAGCATCCTGGCCTCCCTCCCATTCCCTCCTCATCACTCACTCACCTATGCCTTAACTTAGAACTACTTTGGCCATACCTGACTCTCAGGTCTAGATTAGTTCACTTCTTGCATACTCTAGTTTTTTGTTTTTGTGTTTTTGTTTTCCAAGACAGGGTTTCTCTGTATAGTTCTAGCTGTCCTGGAACTTGCTCTGTAGACCAGGCTGGCCTTGAATTCACAGACATCTGCCTGCCTCTGTCTCCCAAGCGCTGGGATTAAAGGCATGCGCCACCACCACCTGGCTCATACTCCAGTTCTTATGCTCACATCCTCTTTACTACACAGAGTGAGGGGTCAACGCTTTATTAAAGAAGCAAAAAGCTCACCTTTGTTGTTACTCTATATGCCATGTAAGCATTCATGCCATCACCTATAAAGAAAAAAGTTAAAGAATATCATTAAAATTCAAATGCTTGGGCTAGAGGTTTAGGTAAGCAGTAGAATGCTTGCTTAGTGTGTATAAAACCCTGGTTTTAATTCCTAGTACCACCAAAACAATTAAAAATAAATTAATTAAGTCAAATACTTCAAAATAAGATATAAAAAAATTACAAAGAAAAACTACTGTAACCACATTCTTAAGTGGAAAACTATAGGATATATCAAGCTAATCAAACAAATGTACAAAATATAATGACTCACCAACTTTTTCGGGATCTGATACACCAATTTCTATATCAAAAATATCTCCATTTGCTTCTTCTTCAATCTAGAAAAATATATTTTGTATTAAAAATTCCATTTATCTTGAAAGTAACCAGCAGCTGTCTAACTGGACTCAAGGCCCTCTCAATAGAGAATTTACGCCAAGCAGTGCAATCCTGGCCAGCTATCTGTGTCTAGAGAGGTGCCATGCCCTAGAAGAGATCCTGTACTGTCATTTCTCTAAACCAGTATAATTTCTAATTGCGTTCTAAACACTTATCCTTATACCCACAAACAGGGGTAGCTCTCACCCATTATCAAAGAAGCTTCTTTTTGCAATAGATAGAGGCTGCACAGGATACATTTGATAATACCAGTTGGCATGTCAATGCATATGGCAGGAATCTTACAAGATCCTCCCTTAGATGAAGAGCTACAGGCAATCATTGGCTGCTAAGAGAGGGAGAATCAGTTTTTTCTAGGGAGGAGCCCACTGACAGGTGATCCAATAGCAAGTGGACAATCATAAGACTCAGTACTCGTGTATGAAATTCTAAAAATTCTAAAAATTCTTATTGTTATAACACTGATGACTAGTTTTTACTAGGGTCTTGTCACAATAGCATACAACAACAGAAGCTTTCACATATGCTGACTGTAAACAAACACTCAAATAATGAAGATCATTTGAAGAACAGAAATTGTCTTAACGCTTCAGATATGTAGAAAAACCGACAGAAAACTTTTTTTTAAATGTGGTTTTCTAAATATTGTAGACTTGGTAGGGATGGTGTTTGTCAGTATGCCATCTCTTGTGTCTCTTGTTTCTCCATCCTGTGTGCTGGGATCACAGGTGTGCTTCATCATACACAGCTAAGAAATGTAGTCTTTAGATTTAGACTAGTAAGTGCATTATTGCCGTACTCTTTTTTTTTTATGTTGTAGAGGAGTTTATTAAATGAGCAGAGGCAGGTGGATTGCAGTGAGTTCAAGGCCAGCCTGGTTTACAAAGTGAGTCCAGGACAGCCAAGGCTATATAGAGAAACCCTGTCTCGAAAAACCAAAACCCGACCAACCAAACAACCAAACAAATGACTCACAACATCACTTTAACACCCATTACATGTTTACCATAGGAACCCTCAGAGGTACACACTATTATCATAAGACCACAGATGTCACATACTCCAATTTAATCATCAAATACTCTTTTCTGGTAGCTCTGGGGAATCTCGGAGTCATGAGCATATGAGGCAAACACTCTATGACTGAGTTGCACTCTGGCTTCAAACTTTTTGATTTAAAAAGGTTAAGTGGTAGGGCTTGATGGGGTGAGTCATTTAGAAAAGGTATGACAGAAGCATTGTTGTGAGTTTTAAGCCAAGTCAGGACAATGTGGGTTCCAGGCCAGCCTGGGTTACAGAGTAAAAAAGACCCTGTCTCAAAAGTCAAACTATAACAACAAAATGTAAATAATATGCCAGGTAAGTTTCTTCAGAGAGATGCGGGGGGTGGGGAGTTAGGGAAAGGGAAGAGGAGAGCAAGAGATTTAACATCAGATCTTACTATGTAACTCTAGCTGGATTAGAACTTGATTGTAAAACCAAGCTGGCTTCTAACAAATAGAGACCTACCTGCTTCTGCCTCCCAAGTACTAGGATTAATGACATGTGTCATCAGGCCTTTCTTCTTAGTATAGTTTGCTCATCTAAAATTTCTGAAAGGCTTAGACTCGATATAATTAGCAGGGCTGGAAAGATGGTTCAGAGGTTAAGATCACTGGCTGCTCTCCCAGAGGTCCTGAGTTCAATTCCCAGCAACCACATGGTGGCTCACAACATCTATAATGTGATCTGATGCCCTCTTCTGGCATGTTGGTGTACATGCAGGCAGAGCATCGTGTGTGTGTGTGTGTGTGTGTGTGTGTGTGTGTGTGTGTGTGTGTGTGTGTGTGTGTGTGTAAGAGGAATAATTAACAGGAGAGAGGTACTGGGTAAGGAACAAGGTTGTATTCTTTATATATAGAATTCCAGATGTTTCCCATACCTCTTCCCTGGATCTGTCAAAGATCACCGGAGCAGAAATACTCTTTGATTCGATTCTAGGAGCAATGAGCGCAGTGGGAGTGACGGGCGTGATTGCAGGGGAAGGCTCGGAGGAGAGGATAGGTTCTCTTTCTGGACTGTCCAAAGAAACTTCTTCTGTGGCTTCTAGACATAAATTAAGCAAGTTAATCAAGGAAATTACAGCACATAGCAGTTCATGAAATATGAAAAATATACCTACAATCAAGTCTCAAATGTACCACAACCTATAATTTATCACTACAAAGTGATTCTATGTAACTAATTGTATTTAGTTGTTTATGAAAACTTTACAACAAACAGGAACTATGTTGATTTTATGAAGAACTTTATTGAGTCGGCTTAAGTATCTATACTAGGAAAAAAGCAATGCTGTGAATAAGCCACATTCATTCGTGTTTGGATTGGCAATACATCTTACGTGTGGTAACTTACCTTTCAAACATTTTATTCAACCTAATATGATTATTTTCATAAACACAACACATTTTATGGCAGAAGATCACCTTTAACTATTCCAATTGGGATTAAAAATTTTGTTATGGAAAACCCACCAAGTTAGTAATCTAAAGCAATTAACTGCCAAAGATTACTGGATATTAGTTGAATATACAAATATGACACAAAGCAAAGAGATGTTTAGATTTTAATTTTAAATGCTCATTCACTTGAAATATCTAAAATTAAATATATTTAAAATCAAACCCATCAATAAATTGTATGTCTACAAACTAAGTAATACTGTGCTAAATGCAATGAAGACAGACAAAGGAATGGAAAAAAATCATACCTGCCCTCAGGGAGTTTATAATCTAGTTGAGAAAACAAGACATGTGGATTGTTAAATAGTAATAAAAGACTTACAAGAACAATAAAGAATGTTATAAGACATTCAATTACTATTTGAACAGTAGAACAAATACTATAATTAAGTAGACACAGGAGTCAATATACTTTAGGGTGGGGAAAATCAGAAATACTTTGTGACTCTGATTTGAAATGGTTTAAATAAGCATAGAAAGAAGCTGGAGAAAAATCCATGCAAATAGAATAACAGCATAAGTAAAAGAAAAGAAAGAAAGAAAGGAAAAAAAGGAAAGGAAAAGAAAAGAGGGGCTGGAGAGATGGCTCAGAGGTTAAGAGCACTGACTGTTCTTCCAGAGGTCCTGAGTTCAATTCCCAGCAACCACCTGGTGGCTCACAACCATCTATAATGTAATTTAACTCCCTCTTCTGGCCTGCAGGTGTACAGGAAGGCAGAGCACTGTATACATAATAATAAATAAACAAATCTGAGAGAGAGAGAGAGAGAGAGAGAGAGAGAGAGAGAGAGAGGGGAGAAGAGAAGAGAAGAGTCAGGAGAGTAAAATGTAGTCAGTGAGCCTAACACAAAACAGTCCTGCTAGCTTATAAAATTAATATGAAGAAGAGGAAGATGGAATTATAAGGCAAAAGGGATCAGACCAATGGTTTTCAGCCTAAGGTTTCTGAATTCTTAAGATTTAAGAAAAGTAGTAATTGTGGTCAGTGAACCACTTTAAGCAGTCAAGTTGAAATTACACAGGCTAAGGCCAGATGGTGGTGGTGCACGCTTGGGAGGCAGAGGCAGGTGGATCTCTGTGAGTTCGAGGCCAGCCTGGTCTACAAAGCGAGTCCAGGACAGTCAGGGCTATACAGAGAGACCCTGTCTCGAAAAACCAATTAAAAAAAAAAAAAAAAAGGAAAAGAAAAAAATTACAAAGGCTAACATGTTATCAAACTATTTAGACTGGCTATTTAATGTTGACAAGATAACTGGTATGGATTTATTCATTTTTTAATTAAAAGAAAATGATTAATAACTAAAATCTTCTGAACTGTGGTAACCAAAGGGGAAAAAATAAACTACAGATACAACAGACTACATATGACCCAGATGGAACAAACTAAAAGTTTAGGTACCACCTTCAGGCTTTGAAGATTGCTGGCATTTATTACTATTTAGAAAAAGGAGAGAGGAAGACAGAGAGGGAGAGGGAAAGTGAGAGAGAGAGGGAGGGAGAAAAAGAGAGAAAGAGAGGGAGGGAGGGAGGGAGGGAGGGAGAGACAGAGAGAAAGAGATATGAAAATAGGGTCAGAGAGACAGACGTAGTGGCGCATGCCTTTAATCCCAGCACTCGGGAGGCAGAGGCAGGAGGATCGCTCTGAGTCTGAGGAACAGCTAAGGCTACTTAGAGAGACCCTGTCTTGAAAAACAAAAACAAAAAGAAAAACAAAATAGGGTCAGTGATTGACTCATTGAGTAAAGGTGCTTTCCACCAAGCCTGACAACTCAGGTTTGACCTTTGGGACCCACATGGTAGAAAGAGAGCTAACTTCTACAAATTATCCTCTGATCTCCATGCACATGCTATGGTATATAGGTGTACACACACACACACACACACACACACACACACACACACACACACACACACACATTAACTAATGTAACAAGAAAAAATTTAAAGAGATTAAAATAGTCAGCAAAGAGCTTGACATGATGGTGTTTGCCTTTAATTCTAACACTTGAGAGGCAGAAGCAGGGAGATCCCTGTGAGTTTGAGGCCTGATCTACATAGTGTGACACCTGTCTCAAAGAAGCAAACAAGCAAACAAACAAACAAACAAAAAACCCAAAACCAATCATGAATGTAAGAAAGTAAAAAGCAGTATATTAGCTAGGCAGTGGTGGTACATGTCTTTACTATGAGCACTTGGGTGGCAGACAGGTAGATCTCTGTGAGTTCAAGGCCAGCTTGGTCTACAGTGTGCGTTCCAGGACTACCAGGGCTACACAGAGAAAGCTATCTTGAAAAACAAACAAACCAAAAAAAGGAGTACATCAAAACTAGGTATGAGTCTGGAGAGATGGCTCACAGTACCAGTTAAGAGCGCTGGCAGCTCTTCCAGAGGGCCCAGGTTCATTTCCCAGAAGCCGCATGGCAGCTCATAATCATTCATAACTGCAGTTCCAGGGGATCTAGTGCCTTGTTAGCCCCTACAGGCACTGCATACACCTGGGACACATACATAAATGCAGGCAAAGCACTCATACACATAAATAAATCTCTAAAAATAACAAGGTAAGCGTTGGTAAACGACCAAAGCATCATCATGAATGTAAGCAGCACAACCCCACGAGCCCTGGGGAAACGCTGCTACAGTGTCAGACACACCAGCAACAGCAACCCAGCAAAGAAGTCCACTGATAGCACTTTAAATACGTGGTTCCCAACAGGGTCACAAATCAGGTATGTATGAAGTAGCAAAAAAAATTATTTAATGGTTGTGGTCACCACAGCACGAGGAACTGTATATTAAAGGGTTGCAGCATTAGGAAGGTTGAGAACTACTAGTTTAAACCAACCAACCAAATATTTTCAATGACATTTTACTGCACTGATGCAAAGTTGGCTTGCTTATACTAGTAGCTGCTTCAGTGACGGACTGGGAACTAAGTAAAGCTAAGCATGATCGAAGCAACGAATATGGAAAGGGGAGAAATCAAATGGCTAGGCTTAGATTCAGCATACTAACATTGTGCCTTAAATTTGGTTGTTGTTGTTGTGGGTTTTTTTTTTTAATCATTGTTTGATAAGTTGGTTTTGTTTTTTGTTTTTGTTTTTTCAAGACAGGGCTTTGTGTATATTCCTGGCTGTTCTAGAACTTGCGCTGTAGACCAGGCTGACAACAAAATCTCAAAGCTCTGCCTGCCTCTGCCTCCTAGTGCTGGGATTAATGTCATGCTCTACCCACCCCCAGCATGTTGTTTAGTTTTTAAAGCAAGTTCTCATGAAGGTTCTAATCCGTGTTACTGAGGAGCATCTGATCCTGCAGGTGCCACCTCCTAAGTTCTGAAATTGGATGTGTGTTAGCACTATGTCCAGACTTTAAACTGGTGACTTGGATTTTTTTTTTAGCTTAAGTCAAGAGCTACAGATATGGAGGGCTTAGTTTAAAGGTTAAGGAAGAGATAGAGCTGTAACTTGCGTGTGAATACACATTGATTTTTGTCAGTATTCAGGCATTCTTTAAGATGTATAAAATGGAGAAGGCTTAGACAGTTGTACCCATTTGGTGAACACTTCATAAGTAAGCTGTTAATTTTTTCTCATATGCTACTGACATGAACTGTCTAATCTATACAAACCATGTAAGTTATCTAAAACACACCAGTACACACAGTAATATAATCGGTTTCTTAATGGCTTTAAAATCATAATGGTAAGCTGGGCAGTGGTGGTGCATGCCTTTAATCCCAGCACTTGGGAGGCAGAGGCAGGTGGATCTCTGAGAGTTCAAGGCCAGCCTGGTCTACAAAGTGAGTCCAGGACAGTCAAGGCTACACAGAGAAACACTGTCTCAAAAAACAAACAAACAAAACCAAAAAAAGAAAGAAAACAATCACTGACTCTAACGTATGGTCAATACTATATATACTATTCTCAAATGTTTAAAATAAAGAGCATTTTTGCTTCTCCTAATGATTTGTATATATTTCTTACAGAATGACCTAAAGCTAAGTTTTTGTTTTATTTTAGGTTGGTTATAAGTCTCACCCTGTAAGGTGCTCTGAACTTGAGCTCATAGCAATCCTCATGCGTCTGTCTCCCAAATGCTAAGATTACAGGCATCAACCCTGCTCAGATTCTATTTCTAAGTTGTTATAAGATGAGTTCCTATTAAGACACAAAATTTCAGTTGCCTTAGAGAGTATTTTCTAATAGCATATATCTTATAATTGACTATTACTAAAAAAAAAAAATCAAGATATGACAATTACCTGCAAAAAGGTCTTCTCTGTCGTCGTCTAACCTGACTTCCACAGGTTTGGAACCATTGGAGTTTGCACTAATGTCTTCTGCAGGAAGACTGGCTGGTTCAGGAGATGACGGACTGGACTGTTAAAAGAACAATAATAGGCAATGGAATGGGATGATTATTTACTTTTCATTCTCTTGGAATGGGATGATTATTTACTTTTCATTCTCTTGACTAGAGAGGAAAAGAACAGCTATTTATATTTTCTAAGGTTTGAAATACACTTTAATGTATCCGCCTTGCTCAACAGTCATTTAACTCAAAATATCATCTCTTTTAGAGTCACTAAGTTATCATACTTAGTTATTAACAAAACTGTATCGATCCACAATACAACCAAACAAGCCTCTTGGTTTTAAAAGTCAGTGCTTTTTATTTATTTATTTATTTTTATTTTTAAAGATCAAGTCATTTTTCTACTGGGACAGATATATCAAAGTCCAAAGCCTGCTTTACAATAAGAAAATTAAAGGCACACATGGTAGTCTACACCTCTAATCCCAGAATTTGGGAGATGAGGAAAGAGAATTAAGAGCTCAATGGTGGTACACACCTTTAATCTGAGCACTCAGGAGGCAGAGGCAGGAGGATCTCTGTGAGTCTGAGGCTAGCCTGACCTACAAAGGGAGCCCAAGACAGCCAGGGTTATTACAAAGAGAAACCCTGTCTGAAAAAAACAAATATCCAATCCCCTCTCAAAGAGTTCAAGGCTATCCCCAACAAATTAAATTACTGTAAGTTCAAGACTAGCTTGAGAACCTGCCTCAATAAACCAAAAATAAAAATAGAGCCTGTGAGATGAGTCAGGGACAAAAGCTCTTTATCACCAAGCCTGATGGCCTGAATTCAATCTCTGAGCGTCACCTCTGATCTCTACAAGCATACTCTGATATGCACAAATTTAATGCTAGACAAATCATGAATACAGCCATTCCTAAGATTCTACATTTTCAAACTAAAAATTTTCCACCTCTCAAAACACTTTTTTTCTAAAGGGATCTCATAGCCCAGGATGGACTCGAAGTCAGTCCTCATACCTCAGCCTCCCACGTACTTGTGTGTAGGTGTGCACACACCTACATCTGGAAGATTAGTTTCTCTTTTCCAGTAAGGTCTGGCTATGAAACCCAGATAGATCTAGAAACTGAAACTCTCTTGCCCTACTTTCCCAAATTCTGGGATTATGGGAATCTATCATGCCCAGCTATTTTTTCCTACTTAATGTTATACCCTATGTACTCTTCTTTATTGATCTGTGTAGTAAATCACTCATTATAATATGCTTTCTCTCTTCAATTAACCTAATCTAGATAAACGCTCAAAGATATGCCCTGAGATATGTTCCATGGTAATTATAAATCTCATTGAGTGACAAGATGAACTGACACAGGTCTCACATACTCTCTAAAACAAGTTTATTGGAAGAAGGTTTGTTTGTTCTTTTCTTTTCTTTTGGCCTCTGTGGCCAAAATTAAAAAACAGGACCCATCTATTTGCTGCCTCCAAGAAATGTGCTTTACCATCAAAGACAAATGAACTTTAGATAAAAGAATGGACAAAAGATATTCCAAGGAAGAAAAACAGAAAGTAAACGTGTTACTCTGCTAACATCTGACAAAATGGACTTCAAAGCAAAAGATAAAGAAAATCATGTTAGCTGGCATGGTGGCCCCTGTAATCTGAGCACTTGGGAAGCAGAAGCAGGCAGATCTTTGTGAGTTTGAGGTCAGCCTAGTCTGCAAAGTGAGTCCAGGACAGTTAAGGCTACACAGAGAAACCCTATGTTGGAAGAAAGAAAGAAAGAAAGAAAGAAAGAAAGAAAGAAAGAAAGAAAGAAAGAAAGAAAGAAAGTCTCATTAAAGCAGCCATGACTACACAGAGAAACACTGGAAAAACCTCCCCCCCCCAAAAAAAAATAAAAAAGAAAGTCACTTTATACTGATTAAGGAGCAATCTACCAATCCACTTTATAATTTAAGCATATACACAGAACATAGGTGCACCCAATTCATACAACAAATACTACTAGATGTAAGATCAAATTAATCCCAATACAATAATGGTGACGTTAATACCCTACTCTCACCAATAAGACAGGTCACCCCACCAACACAAACAAGCAAACAAATGTGGAAGTGGAAGGCCAATTCCACAAAGTTGTTCACTTATCTCTATTTGTGTACTGTAATATCTACACTGTGTACACACACACACACACACACAGAGTAAATTTAAAAACTAAAAACTAAGCTGGGCTGTGGTCGCCCATGGCTTTAATCCCAGCACTCAGGAGGCAGATGCAGGCAGATCTCATCTACAGACTGAATTTCAAGACAGCCAGAGAAACCCTGTCTCAATCAATCAATCAAATGTATATATGTGTGTGTGTGTGTGTGTGTGTGTGTGTGTGTGTGTGTGTGTATATATATATATATATTTGTTTGTTTTTGTTTTTCAAGACAGGGTTTCTCTGTGTAGCCTTGGCAGTCCTGACTCACTCTGTAGACCAGGCTGGCCTCGAACTCACAGCGATCCGCCTGCCTCTACCTCCCGAGTACTGGGATTAAAGGCGTGTGCCACCTCGCCTGGCGTATATATATATTTTTAATCAGAGTTAAGTGACATCACAGATCAAAGGGACCTAAAAAACATCTACAGAACATCATTTCATTTAAATATTGTACCTCTAGTGCCCTCTTCTGGTGGGCAGAATGTTGTATAAGTAAATAAATAAACCTTTAACTAAATAAATAGATATTGTAGAAGACATATTCTTATCAGTAGCCCGTGTAACTTCCTCTAAAACTAGACTCTATTAGAACACAAAGAAGAAGCCGGGCGTGGTGGCGCATGCCTTTAATCCCAGCACTTGGGAGGCAGAGGCAGGCAGATCACTGTGAGTTCCAGGCCATTCTGGTCTACAAAGCGTTCAGGACAGCCAAGGCTACACAGAGAAACTCTGTCTCGAAAAACTAAACATCAAACAAAAGAATATACACTAAAGATGTGTATGTTGGGGCTGGAGAGATGGCTTGGAAGAGAAGAGTCCTTGCTGTCCTTCCAGACCATGTCTGGTGGCTTACAAGGCCTGGAACTCTAGATCCAAGAGGTCTCATGCTCTCTCTTGGCCTTCACAGGAACCCACAAACATGCAGCATTCACTCAAACATACAGATACACATAAAAATAATAAATAATTTTAAATGTAAAATACTTATATTCCACTAAATGTGAAACACAAAAGAACATTAATTTCTAGATGCACATGACCTACTGAAGTTATAAATGATATAACCAGCTCTGTAAAAACAAGATTTAAACAGTAATAAAAATCTTCCAACTAAGGCTAGGCGTGGTGGCAAGCACTAGGGAGGCAGGCGATGGCTGTGAATTCTAGGCCAGCCTGGTCTACAATGTGAGTCCAAGACAGCCAAGGCTACACAGAGAAACCCTGTCTCGAAAAACCAAAACCAAAAAGCAAAAATAAATAAATAAATAAATAAATAAATCTTCCAACTAGATAAAAATAAAATAAAGATGCATTCATTACAGAATTCTATCAAACTTTTAAGAAACAACAATCATTCTCAAGATATTCCATAAAACAGAAAAGCAAAGAATTTTTCCACTCTTCTTATGACTGCAGTATTATGTTGATGGCATAACCAGATAAAGACAACAACAAAAAAAGAAAATTAAGGACCAGTCTCTCTGATGGAAGTAGACACAAAAATATCAATAAAATACTTGCAAGCCAAACTCAAAATCATATCAGAAAGATAATGCAGGAGCTAGAGAAATGGCTCAAACAGGTTATGTATGAACATTTGTTATTCTTGCAGAGGAACCCAGGTTCCATCAGTATCCACATGCTGACCCATGACTACCCGTAACTCCAGATACCTTCTTCTGACCTCTTAAGGCACCAGCCATGCACAAAATAGACACGCATAAATGCAGGGGGGAAAAAAAAAGGAAGCCCGGCATGGTGGCACACGCCTCCCAGCACTCGGGAGGCAGAGGCAAGTGGATCACTGTGAGTTCGAGGTCAGCCTGGTCTACAAAGCAAGTCTAGGATAGTCAAGGCTACACAGAGAAACCCTGTCTCAACAAAACAAAACAAAACTCGTAGTTTTCCTATTTACTAATAACAAACATGGTAAGCAAGAAACCAGTAAAGCAATCCCATCACAATTCTCTAAAATATATATATATATATATATAAACATATCTTAGAATAAGCATACCAAGGAAGAAAATGACTCTGCAAAAATAAATAAATAAAGACAGTGAAGAAACAAATCTAAAGACACCAGGAATGAGATGACTTTCCATGCTCACTGATCAACAGAATTACTATTATGAAGATATATCTTTCAAAGGCAATCTACAGATTCAATGCAATCCCTAACAAAACTCCAGTAACATTCTTCACAGAAATATAAAGATCAATGAGATTCAGGCAGGCAGTGGTGGCACATGCCTTTAACCCCAGCACTGGGGAGGCAGAGGCAGGCAGATCTCTGTGAGTTTGAAGCCAGCCTGGTCTACAAAGTGAGTCCAGGACCCAGGGCTGTCACACAGAGAAACCCTGTCTCAAAAAACAAACAAGCAAACAAACAAACAAAAAGAACAATTAGAGGCATCAACAAACTGGGAAGTAAAGGAAAGAATAATGCTGCCATCATACTTGATTTCAAGTTATTCTACAAAACATGGTACTAGCATAAAACAAGCATGTACATCAATGGAATAAAATATATAGGATCCAGCTATAAATCAGTGCAAGTATAGCTACCTGGTTTAAAAAGTAACCTTTTCCGGTTTTTTTGTTTTGTTTTGTGAGACAGGGTTTCTCTGTGTAGCCTTGGCTGTCCTGGACTCACTTTGTAGACCAGGCTAGCCTCAAACTCACAGCGATCCGCCTGCCTCTGCTAAAGAATAATAATTTTAAGTTTACATGTATTGAGGGGATGAGGGGTACATGCCATAGTCTGAGGGCAATGTGTGGGGTAATGGTTTCCTCCTTGGGAACGAACTGTGGTCATCAGGCTTGATGGCAAGTATCTTTACTCTTTAAGCCATCTCACCAGCTCCCAGCCACCAGATTTTCAACAAAGATGTCCAATACAAACACAACTGAAAAGACGCACTCTTCAACAAATGGGACTGGGAAAACTGCCTGTCCATGTATAAAAGGATGGAAGTGGATCTCTCTCACTTTGTACAAAAGCCAATTCCAAATACATTAAAGACCCTAATACAAAACCTGAAGCTCTGGAACTGTTAAGAGGAAAAACAGGGGAAATGGTGGCACAATAAGAACTTTCTGAAAAGGACACGACTAACTCAGAAAACAACACTAACAACTTACAAATGAGATTTCAGAAAATTAAAAAGCTTCTGCACAGCAATAGAAACATACTCAGTGAAGAGACAGCCTAAAGAATAGGAAAAAAAAGTCTCTATACACCAGACAGAATAGTAATATCCAGTACAAAGAACCCAGAAAAACTAAACAAGAAATCAAACATCCCAATCAACAAATAAGCTAATGGGCACCTTTAATCCCATCCATGGACACCTTTAATCCCAGTACTTAGGAGGCAGAAGCAGGAGGTTCTCTATGAGTTTTAGGCCAGCCTCATCTATATATTGAGTTCCAGGTCAGCTAGAGCTACACAATGAAAGCCTGCCTCAAAATAAATAATAAATAGGTTTCTACAGTGTCCTACAGAAATGGAATATGTACAACAAGACCCCTATGTAGGGGGCTGGAAAGATGGCTCAGAAGTTAAGAGCACTGCCTACTCTTCCAAAGGACCTGAGTTCAATTCCCAGAAACCACACGGTGGCTCACAACTATCTATAATGAGATATAGTGCCCTCTTCTGGTGTGCAGGCGTACATGCAAGCAAAACACTGTATACTTAATAAATTAAATACATCTTTAAAAAAAAAAAGACCCCTGTGTAAATTTCATCCACAGTCAGAAGCACCAATCTGAGAATGTCATGTTCAACCTAAGTACAGGAAAAGGACCACTCTATAGCCAGGACTGGTATTTTTTGTGTGGTTTGTTTGTTTGTTTGTTTGTGTTTGGTTTTTCAAGACAGGGTTTTTCTGTGTAGTCTTGGCTGTCCTAAAACTCACTCTGTAGACCAGGTTGGGCTTGAACTCAGAGATCCCCTTGCCTCTGCCTCCTGAGTGCTGGGACTGAACTTGAGTGCCGCTATCAAGTGGCTATGGTGGTACTCGTTTATAATGCTAGCATTCTGGGTCAGGCAAGAATTAGTTCCATATCAATCTAGGCTACAAAGAGAGACCTGGTCTCAAAAGGAAAAGGGCATTTATTAACCACATAGAACTCCAGCCATGTATGGGCACCTCTGCATGAATACTGTGGAAACTTCTCCACCAAAGCATGAGCAGCAGTACGTAAAAAAGAATCGTGAAGTGATGGCACAGCATCCCTCACAGGTATTTCCCCAACATTTTGAACCACCATGTCGCTGCAGGGAATTGAACTCAGGACCTTCAGAAGAGTAGCCAGTGCTCTTAACCTCTGAGCCATCTCTTCAGCCCCCCCCCCCAACATTTTGAAAGGGGGAAAATGAACCCTGCATACTAACCTGAAAATTTTTAAACTGAATCTAAAATTTCTCAGTCACACCACTTTCCTTTTGTTTTCTAACAGGTTTCTCTGTGTAGCCTTGGCTGTCCTGGAACTCTGTAGATAGACCAGGCTGTCTGCTTTAACTCTGCTTCCCAAGTGCTGGGATTAAAAGGGGTGGGCCACCACACCCGGACACGCAACTTTGTTAAAATGAATCAATGAGATAAGGAATTTAGATCAATACACAATTAACAATTTTATTTACTACTTTCACAGTGTATTAACCATGATAAGTTTATTCATAATAAGACTTTGCAGATGTTCTCTGATACAGGTTTTTTTTTTTTTAAATTCTGTGCAGTGTGTCTAGAAAAGACAGTTCAGGTGCCCTGCAGACATGTTCAACCATGATTCTGCAAAGTAGTTTTAACAAATTTTAGGAGATGGTGGGGTTGGCAACTAACCCAGCATTAGCTGTATTAAGATAGGAATACCCAAGATTTTGTTTAGAATATATCGATGATGAAGGCACTTTCCAAGGAATTTATAATCTGTGGGGAAGTGGGGTTTGGTCTCACCACTATAGATAAAATGAACAGCATGCGGTCAGTGGTGAACATTTCCCGAAGTTTTCAGTTTCTGGTCACTGAAATTCAGATAATGGGTGTTTTTTACAGTTATTCCCATTTGATTTGGTGCAGAACTGAACAGGCCAACAAAGCTTATACTAAAGAATTTTATAAGAAAGTAGAGGGCAGGTGAGATGGCTGAAGTGCTAAAGGTGCTTCCTAACTAGACCTGACATTGGTGGAAGTGGAGAAGCAACTCCCAAAAGTTGCCCTTCGATTTTTATAAGTAAGCACTAGTGTGCAAGCAAGCAAACCACACACACACACACACACACACATTTACTCACATACAAAATACATATAATTTAAAAAGCCCTACAGCTGAGGTAAACAATCTTCTGAGAAAAGTGCTTACATGCTTAAAATTAGGATTTCCGGTGGTATGTGCTCTCATCCAATGTAAAGCAATTCAAATGTGACTAGAAAAGGGCGGGCCAATACAGCTAAACTCAGTGTTTCCTTTGACAAAAACAGGAACACTCGGCTACAGAGATCGCTGACCATGCGAAAAAAGAGGAAAAAGGAGTGGAGATCTGTTTCTATTTCTCCCCTTGGTAATTAAAAACCAGTTTCCTGGACTACTCCCTCCTTCGAGTTTGTACTTTTCAAACAGTACAGCCCCTAAAAAGTCTAAAAACCCAAGCAGTGGCTCACGTCAGCTAATCTCAGCCCTTGGAGAGGGGAAGAGGCAAGAAGATCAAGAGGTTCAAAGCCAGCCTCTGCTACACAGCGAGTTCGAGTCCAGCCTGTGCTGCACGGGATCCTGCCTCAAAAAAATAAAATATAAAAATCTGCTAACTCAAAGGCATCTTCACCTATTTAAAAAGACAAGAGGCTCCTATCTCCAAGGGAACTAACAGTCCATGAAGGGCACTGACAGTGAAAAGCGCACCCAGACATCCCTGCCCCCCCCCCCCCGACACTGAGCGTTCACTTCAGGGCTCTCCCCCTTGCAGGGCACACCCTCCGGAGGGCAGAGACTCAAGCTCTTCTCCCCGGGTCGGCCGAACTCCCAAGGGAGCGGGGGTGCTCGGGAGCCGGGGACAAGCCCTCCTCCTGCCTGGAGGAAGAGGCGCGAATGACACGGAAGGCCCGAGAGCCACCAAGCACAGCTCTGCTCCGTCCACGGGTCGCGCCACCCCCCGCCCCGAGGGCCCGCCGCCTGCTGTCCCCGAGGCCTGGCCACCCAAGGCTGATCCCGGGCCCCCTTGACAGGCGTCTCGGAGGTGCAGCCGGCGTCACAGGTGTCACCGGACCTGGCCTGGCCCGAACCCGGGAGTAGGGGAGGGAAGGACAAGACGCGGCAGGGGAGAGGGGAGACGCGCGGCGCGGCCTCCACGGCGGGGCCGTCTCACCTCAAGGGTGGAGACAGTGCTGGTGAACAGGTCCTCTCCGTCCTCCAGCTCCTCAAAGTCGGTGGGCTTCACGTCCCCCAGCGGAGGAGGCTCCCTCTCAGCCGCCATCTTCGCTCGCCTGGACGACTGCAAGAGCCGGGCCTCACGAACCTGTCACGTGAGCACGCAAGGCAGGACTGGCGCGCCGACCCGCTGGCTGCCCCGCCTCCGGCCCCGCCCCTCGGGTCCGCCCCTCGAGGCCCCGCCCCGGGCAGCCTTCCGGGCTCGAGGTCCAGCCCGGTGCTCGCCCCTTGCGCTCCGAAGTGACCCCGCCCCTTCACTGCCCCTCCCTGCTTCCACGTCTGGATTTTTGCATGCTTACAACCCAATGCTGACCAGACTTAAAGTACAAAAATCTTATACTTAACTACAGGACTAGGAAGTAGAAGAGCGTAGATACCAATCTTTGAGCTTGTGTTGTACAGAGATTCCGGGAAAGAAACACACTCCAATGTTGCCAGAGCAGTCCAGAAGAACCTTCTGACGCAATGGAAGTGTTCTTTTCCTGGACTGTCCAATACAGTCAACACGGCTTGCGCGGGACCACTGGGCTCTTGGACTGTGGCTAGTGTAAGGAAGCGAGCTGTTTCATTTCATTTCATTTTAATTTATTTATATCTAAATAACTCCGTATGGCTACCTATTACTGCAGCCCTAGATAATTAAAGGGTCCAGGGGTGAGCATGTCCCTTCATCAGCAGAGTGCTTGCCTAGCATGTGCAAAGGCCAGGTGTGATCACCAGCACTGCACAGTATAAAAACTAGGTGTGATGGCCCGTGTCTATAATTCAAACACTTGGAAGGAGGATCAGAAGTTCCAGGAGTTCAAGGCCAGCCTAGACAACAGTAGATCCTGTCTCACAAAATACAGTCATAAGCCATGAGAAAAAGGACCGTGAACGAATCATTATTGGTACATTGCTGCAGTTTCATATTTTAGCCAAGGTTTTTTGGGAGGTTTTCTCCTCCTCCTCCTTCTCCTCCTCCTCCTCCTCCTTCTTCTATTGTAGGCTATGTTGGTGTGAAGTCTAGGCTGCCCTCAAGTGTATGCTATGTGTCAATATAGGCAAACCACACAATATTTTTTTCCTTTCCCTTTTTGTTTCCAGACAAGGTCTCACTATGTAGTTCTGGCTAGCCTGGAACTTGCTTTGTAGACCAGGTTGGATTTGAACCCATAGGGATCTGCCTGCCTCTGATTAAAGTTGTGTGCCATTGTGCTGAAATACAATGTTATTTAGCAAAATCAGAAAGGTTGGACTTTGAGGGCTAATCATGGGTTCAGCATGCTAAAGTTTCTAAGTTTGATCTCCAGCTATGGGCTTGCACTCTCTGGCTTATGCCCTGCAGTGGTTTGAATGCAAACAATCCCTGGCGGGTTCATAGGGAGCAGCACTGTTTGAAAGAGCTGTCGTGTGAGTGCTGGGAATTGAACCTGGATGCTCTGGAAGAACAGCCACTGTTCTTAAGTGCTGAGCCATCAGTTCCAGCCACATTAGTATATATAGCACATTGGGTTTTGTCATTGTTTTTAAATAATTTTTTTTAAAACTTAGATTTATTTTAATTTTCTGTGTTGCATGTATGTGCACCGTGGAAGCTAGCAGAGGGCTTTGGTCCCTTGGAACTGGAGTTACAGATATTTGTGAGCTGAGGTGTGAGTGCGGAGACTTGAACCCTGGTCCTCTGTAAGAGAAACAAGTACCTCTAATCATTGAGCCATCTCTCTAGCCGTATTTTGAAGTAATTTTAGGGCCAGCAAGATGGCTCAGTGGGTAAAGACAACATCTAATGTCCTGGATTGGATAATGGGAACTCACACGGTGAAAGGAAAGAGCCAACTCCAAAGAGTTGTTTTCTCACGTCCATAATAAGCAAAGCTCAGCGTGTGTCCACCCATACACGAACTGTGCGTATATATGCAAAAATAATTCTTCAATAGAACATTATCAATGAATGGAAGAAGTAGAGATTTGATATCTTCTAGATATATATTTTATGGATGTGGAAGCTTGGGACAGGGTTCTTTACTAAATAACCTAAAACAGGAATAGAAGAAAAAAAATGTTTGAAAAAGGCTTAAGAAAATAGAATATTAGAAGAAAAAAAGTTTGAAAATACTTAAGAAAATAGAATATTAAGGGCTGGGTAAATTTTTAAAAATGGTAATAAATTCAAAACAAAATAAAAAGTCATTGACATGATTTTTTTAATTTTTATTTCATTTTTTTTTCAGTTGTAATCATGAACCCTTTTGGTGTGTGTGTATGTGTTACTCACTCTGTAGACCAGGCTGGCCTACGAACTCACAGCGATCCACATGCCTCTTCCTCCTGAGTGCTGGGATTAAAGGTGTGTGCCACCATGCCCGGCCTATGTGTGTGTGTTTCAAGACAAGATTTCTCTGTGCAGCCCTGGCTGCTTTATAGACTAGGCTGGCCTCGAACTCACAGAGATCTGCCTGCCTCTGCCTCTCTAGTGATTCAAAGACTTTTTTTTCCGAGACAGGGTTTCTCTGTGTAGCCTTGGCTGTCCTGGACACACTTTGTAGACCAGGCTGGCCTGGGAACTCACAGCGATCCACCTGTCTCTGCCTCCCAAGTGCTGGGATTAAAGGCGTGGGCCACCACGCCTGGCCCAACTACAGATTTTATCTTTCTGCCTTTCTGTCCTTCACTGCTCTTCCCATGGTTCCCTGTACAATTCCTATACAGTTTAGTGCTCAATCAACATTGGTTGTCTGCTAAAAATAATAAATCTAACAAAGAAAGTACACCCAGTTCTTTTAAATCAAAGTAAGCAAAATGCTAACATGTGAGCTTGACACAAATATATTGTACTAGGCTCTCACTATATATGTATATATATATAATATATTATCAATATATTAATATATTATATTAAGGAAATACTAATCAATAGTAAATAAAAATAAAGAGAACTCAAAGACAGGCATGGTGGTACATGTCTTTAATCCTAACACTCCAGAGGCAGTGGCTGGTGTATATCAGAGTTTGAGGCCAGCCTGTTCTACAGAGTGAGTTCCAGCATAGCCACAGCTACACAGAGAAACCCTGTCCCAAAACAACAAATAAAATCTGAATGCAATTGCACACGTTTGTGATCCCAGCACTCGGGGAGGCAGAGGCTAGTGGATCTCTGTGAGTTTGAGGCCAGCCTGGTCTATAGAGCAAGTTCTAGACAGCCAAGGATACCAAAGAAACCCTGTCTCAAAAAAAAAACCAAATAAATAAATAAATAACCATCTTTTCTCTTCTTTCGTAGCCAGGAATTACCCTGTGATAAAGTTCTGGCCAGCCCATTTCCTGTACACAAAGTTGTATTAAATAAAAATCCCAGGAAAGCATTGCCTTGCACTGAGCTCCTATACTAGGTTGGAACAGACTGGGCTAAAAGTCGAACTGGAGAGCTGGGAATACAGTCCAGTATTAGAGCATTTGCCTGGGATGTGAAGGGCCCTGGATTTGATGATTGGTAGAAATTCTGGGGAGTCCTTACAGGGGGACATGTGTTCCCAGGGAAATTGGACCCTTATTTTGTAGTCTGAATCTCACTGAAAAACAAACTCAGAAGAAAAGTCCAAGACAATTTTATTTAGAATTTAAAAAGAAAAATCAAGCCAGGTAGCCTGCAGCAGCAGCACACACCTTTAATCCCAGCACTTGGGAGGCAGAAGGCGGGTGGATCTCTATGAGTTCGAGGCCAGCCTGGTCTACAAAGATAGTTCCAGGACAGCCAAGGCTACACAGAGAAATCCAAAGAAAATCAAAAAGAAAAAGAAAGAAAAACTTCCAGGCAGATAAGCCTTAACTTTTAGCAGCTATCCGGAGGGAGGAGATGGAGAAAAAGAAGAAATAAATGCCTTTTTGAGTTAGGCACAGAGGTTCACTGAGCAAGTGGCTACATGGCAAAGGTGAGGGTGGGAAGAGATAGCTTCACAGAAATCGTGACAAATCATGAAGTGGCTCTTACAAGAACCAAAAAGGAAAACGATAGAAAAGAAGAAAAAGTAAAAAGTATGCGTTTCTCTTCAGGCCAACTTAGTACAGCCTGGTGCTGGCTCTGTAGTAACTGCACTGCACAGAAGGCTGAGATTCTGGGAAAGAGAAGTACAGTTATTCACCAGGGGCAGTAGCAGTGGGGCATGCCTGTAATCCCAGCACTCAGCAGAAGTAGGTGGCTCTGGGCCAGTTGGAGGCCAGGCTGGCCTAGGGAGTTCAGGACAGACAAGGCTACACAGAGAAATACTGTCTCAAAAAATTATTATTATTATTATTATTGTTGTTGTTGTTGTTGTTGTTGTTCCTACCATTTCTTTAGAGTGATATTAGGTGAATCCACTTTCCAGAGGGATGGTCTTTTTTAGCCAAGTGATTGATAGAGCAACTGAGTTACTCTTGTGTTTTAGGACTCTTGGAATGTTAGGTCTCCACCCAGGCTGGCTGTAGATTCCACTCCCTAGATCAACCTAGCCGGAAACACTCCCTAGATCAACCTAGCCGGAAACACGGCAACTGTAACATTATCTCCAGCACAACAAACAAACCACTCTAAGTCAAAGGTGGACTCACTCATACCAGCTTGCCCTAAACTAAAACCAAACCATTTAGTAGGGTGTTCAAAGGATAAGTAAGATATTAGTCCCATTGCCAAACAAGCTGTCTCTGCCTCAATGCTAACACACAAGGAAAAGGATAAACTAAAAAAGGAACATTAGTCAACCCATGAGTTTTCCATTGTTCCATCAGCACCAACTTTGAAATGATTTGCTTTGGAGTTTTCTAGTAGGAGTTAGGAATAAAATAACGCCATTCTATGGGCAGCTAGTTAGGGATTTCAGGTTCGAGGAAAGCAAAACTTTCCTGGCAAAGCCAGTAGTCAGCTTCTCAGAACATTGAAGTTTTACAATGAACCCTGCACAATCTGTGAGCTCAGGAGCTAAAATCCAAATCCATATTGACTCATCAAGATGTCAGCTAACCACCAGACGTTGCTCTTCTTACTTCCTGGCTCTTTTTCCCACCCCCAAACTTTTTTTTCCCCCTCAGTTTGCGTTCACCCACCTGGGTTTGTGGCCAATCAGAACCCTCATATACATTCAAAATAGCTGCTAGGGTTCATCCCAACTCCTTGCTGGACCAAACTGGCCCATTCTCAAGATATGAAAGAACTGCTGGCCCAGGGCGAGAGAGAGAGAGAGAGAGAGAGAGAGAGAGAGAGAGAGAGAGAGAGGGAGGGAGGGAGGGAGGGAGGGAGGGAGGGAGGGAGGGAGGGAGAGAGACTCATTTCCATTCCCTGCCTGGCTCCAAGAGCAGGCTTTACTTCTCCACCCTTTGCTTACCTCCTCTTCCTTTTCTGTTGCTCTTCAAGACTGTTAGACCGTGAACTCAGATCTACCTCAGGAAGCCATGAACCAGTTGTTTCTCACTCCCTTCTCTCTCGCCCTCCCTTCTGAGTCTTTAGTAGCTCACACTGGCCTTTAACCTCCAGTTGTGATCCTCCTGCCTCTGCATCCCCTCTTGCCTGATTTCTCCTTTCCTTCTCCTCCACTTTCCTTCTTTTCTGGTTTGCTCCGGTTTGTCCCCACCCACCTCCCTATTTTGTTTGAGGAGGCTCTGGAGCTGCCAGGTCTCCTGCTTCACCCTCCAGAATTAGATTAAACATGTACCTGGGTCCTTTCTTTCTTTCTTTCTTTCTTTCTTTCTTTCCTTCTTCAGCTCTTTTCTATCTTAAACCAACTTCTGCTCAGGCTAGCACCTACTCTAGTTTATACAATGAAATGCTGCCTGATTTTAGATCTGAAAATAAAATCCAGGTCCTCAGAAAGTGCTCTTAACAACTGAGCCTCTTTTTCCAGCCACCATACATACATACATACATACATACATACATACATACACACACACACACACATACATACATACATGCATACACACATATACCATATAATCACATAAAATAAATACAAATTGTTCAAGGTGTCACATGCCTGTAATCCTAGCACTCAGGAGGCTGAAATTTGAGTATCTCTAGTTCAGGCAAGTCTGGGCTATGGTGTAAGATGCTGGGGGTTGGGTAGCCATAGATGATGTGGAGGGATTTGAGACAGAGCAGCAGTTAAAGGCACACACCACCCAACAACTGCACCATAGCAAGCTGCTCCCCCAACCCCACCAAAAACAAAGCAAAAATTGTAATAAAAATTGTGGAATGTAAGTGTTTTTTAAATTCAACAAAGTGATGCACTGAGATGGATTTCTGGTGATGTATAAGAAGTGTGAGTTATAATGAACAGCCATTCACAGCGAGGGGATGTCTGGGATAGAAGATACAGCAGGCATCTGTCTGGGCATGGTGGCACAGGCCTTCAGGCCCAATCCCAGTACTTGGGAGGCAGAAGCTGACCTGTGAGTTCCTGGCCAGCCTGGCCTTCATAGTGAGTTCCAGGACAGCCAAGGCTACATAGAGACACGCTGTCTCATAGAAGGAAAAAAACAGAAGGGGGGGGGGCAGAGGCAGGCGGATCATTGTGAGTTCAAAGCCAGCCTGGTCTATAAAGCAAGTGCAGGACAGCCAGGGCTACACAGAAAAACTCTGTCTTGAAAACAAACAAACAAACAAACAAACAAAACAAAACAGAAAAAAAGATACAAGAGTACATAGAACAAAGGAAGCCCCTTCCTGTACAGACTTTGTGAGGCATATCTATGAGTTCAAGGCCAGCCTGATCTACAAAGTAAGTCCAGGACAGCCAAGGCTAGACAGAGAAACCCTGTCTTAAAAAAACAAACGAAAAAGAAAGAAAGAAAGAAAGAAAGAAAGAAAGAAAGAAAGAAAACAAATCAAGACAACTTGTAGGCAGTCAATTGCTTCTCCTTTTCCACCACGTGTGCTCGAGTGTTGAACTAAGGTCATCAGGATTGGCGGCAAGTGCCCTTCCACTTACCTGCTAAGACATCTCACTTGCTCCCATCTAAGAATCCAATTCTTTAAAGCCCTTAGTTTTGCCAAATCTAAAAATAAAAAACCCCAAATCCACCAATAAACTTTGATGTGCAAAGCAGAAGCAGTTTCTGTCTTTATATACGCTACTGCTTACACCAATTAACTTGTCATATTTTCCAAACAAGGAAAATCAGCTTGTTTTGTTTTTTTCTGAGACAGGTGTCCCTGTACAGCACAGGATAGCTTTGAACTTAGAATTTTCCTGCCCTGGTTTCCCCAGATCTGAAATTACAGGAATGCACAACTATATTCAGTAAAGATTTTCAACAGATAGAGGTATGGATAACACAATAAATCATTACATTTAGATCTTAATTTTAAAAGATATAGGTAAAAAAATATATATAAAGTTATAGAGTATAGTTATATATATTCATTATATATTACATATATAATACATGTGTAATATGTAATATAGATAATAAATATTATTGTTACCTTCAAGGAATTCACAATGTAACATTCATAATATGTGGCAACAGTTAGAAATATAAAAATGTTGAAAGCTCTGGTGAGTCAGTTTAATGAGATAAAGGCTTATTCAGGGAGGGTCTGGGGAAAAAAAAATGATAGTGGGGGGCAGGTCAGAGATAGTCAGGGAAGAACCATAGGATAACAGAGACAAGATGGGCATAAATTCATGTCAGCAGTAAAAGACACTAGATAATGTGTCAAAAGGAAGTTAATATGTACTCAGCCCAGTCAGCCCGGTCACAAGGCCCAAGGGCTTATATGTAGGCAAACCCAGGAGTTTCAAAGATCTCAAAGTTCAAGTTAAAAGGTATTTTCAAGCATTTTGAAAAAGAAAAAAGTCCTGTTTTTAATAAAGACATTATCCTATTAACTTGTATAACTTTACTCTGAAGTGTTAGAAGTCAAATTGTGATGACAGCATTCAGTCAGCATTTTAAAAATGATTATGTTGAGTATTCTATAGAAAAGAAAGAAGTGCAAGTTTTACTTAGCGATCATTTGTTTTTTTCTTTTCTTCTTGGGTTTCTTTCTTTTTTTTTTTTTTTTTTTCTTTTCTCCTTGGGTTTCTTTTTTTTTTTTTTTTTTTTTTTTTTGTCTGTTTTTTGTTTTTTGTTTTCAAGCTTCTCTGTGTAGCCTTGGTTGTCTGTCCTGGACTCACTTTGTAGAGCAGGCTGGCATCTAACTCACAGAGATCTTGGCTCGGCCTCCCCAGTGCTGGGATTACAGGTCTGTACCACCATGCTTGGGTGTTTTTGTTGTGACTGTTTTTTGGTTTTTTGAGAGAGGCTTTCTCTGTATAGACCAGGCTGGTCTCAAACGTACAGAGTTCCACAAGCCTCTACCTCCTGAGTGCTGGGATTAAAGAGGTTCATCACCACTCACTGACCTGTAGTCTTTTCTTATACAAGGTCCAGTGGCAGCAAAGAATGTGGCTAAGACAAATGGACATGTTAGTCATGGGTATCTGAACTCCTAATGTGAGCTTGTGTGGAGAGGAACACGGAGAGGGTACCAGACTCTTCCTAAATGTGAGGTAATTGCTCTCTCTCTCTCTCTCTCTCTCTCTCTCTCTCTCTCTCTCTCTCTCTCATTCTCTCTCTCCCTCGCTCCCTTCCCCAGTTCCCCCCCCCCCCACACACTTCCTGTGCGCCCTTCATAGATGAAGCCGGAAATCTGATCTCAGTGCTATGACTTTAACCTGCTTTGCCCCTCCAAAACTCATGGTAACATTTAATCCCCATTAGGGCCTGGACCGCATAAATGGACCAATCCATTCCTGTGATTAATTGGTTAATAGGTTTAGAGGTTATCTCAGGAGTGGGTACATAGTAAACACCACTTTGTTTCTCACTAACCGATTGTGCTGCCTGGGGACTGAGTCAGCAAAAAGTCAGGGACAGATGCTGCCCTTAGGTCTTGGGCCAGAGCAGTGGAGGGTGGATCCCTGACCCCTGATTCGCTAGCACAAGACGACCCCACCCCCATCTTATTCTTTCCTTTGGGGCCAGAGTAAGGGAGGATTATCCTCTGTGTGAGTGAATTGTAACCATCTCCACACTTCAAGTTCTTGCCTTTGTCAAATGTAGTCGGAACCCCTAGTTGTGAAGACCGCTGTGTACCCCCAAGGTTGTTCTTGAAAGGTAGAGCTGTAAGAAGGTGCCTGACACATGCACCCGCCTTGGCATAGCAGTACCAGCCTTCTCCGTCAGTCACATTCCTTTGTTCAGAATTAGCCACAGGGCCCCACCTAGAAGCAAGGACTGAATTCCTCTGAGGCTCTGACAGCCTCATCTGTAAATGTGCCTTTAGCTACATTAGGCTGTGGGATGGGGTCAGGCCCCAGATTTTATTTGTATTCATAATGTTGGTCAGGACAATATTAATTTTTTTTATCCCAATTAGTTGTTGGTACTTTAAATGGGGGAGATTTTTATGTTAACAAACAGACAAACCTCTACATTTTGGAGTTTTCTCAAAGATCAGACTCTTGGGCAACACTGGACTTGTATGTCTTCACCAAAGCTGGCTAGGGCTGGCCACTGTTTGTTTACTTTCCAGTTTGCCTAGTCCACTCTGGGAATCCTGCCTAGTCTGACCGGCTAGATCCAGTCCTATGATTACCTGCTTTGTCCCTGCAACATTGGAGCTTGTAATTGCAGAACAGAAACTCAGCCTGTTTTAACTTGGACTGAAAACGGAAAGAAAAAAAGAAAAACCCAGAAACCGTTCTTGTGTTTCCCACATGTTAGTTTTCTAGCCCTCCTTTAACAAGGGCCACACACTGGGTGCCTCGAATTGCAGAAGTTTATCTTTTCCTGGTTTTGCAGGCTAGACGTGTCAGGTCTAGACACTTGGTGGGACCTGAGTGTGGTGGTGCGGCCTGGAATGCCAGCACTGGGGAAGCTGAAAAGAGTTTTGTGAGTTTGAGTCCAACCTGAGCTACGCAGTGAGATCTTTCCTTCTCCCGAGTCTCTCAAACAGACGCTGGGTTCCTCGGAGGTCTCTGCAGGATCTAGCCTGGCTCTTTCCTTGTCTTCTAGATGCTTACCTTCAGATTCGTTTTGGCATCTTCCTTATAACCTTCCTTTACATTTATATTGTGTGTTTATGCCACAGCACATGCAGGAAGGGCAGGGGACAACTTTCAGAAGTCAATTTCTCTCCTTCCACCCTGCAGGGTTTGGGGATTGGTCTTCAGGCTTGATTGAAAGTCCTTTACGAACTGAACTGACTTGCTGACACTTCACTTCCCCTTTTTCTAAGAATACCAGCTCAGGGGCTATAGATCTGTAGAGAGAACTGGCCTTGCACGTATGCTGTTTCAACTTCAGTTCTCAGGACTGTTGAACGGAGCCTGTCACACGGAGCTTGCTTTCTTCCCTCTTGTAAAGGCCCTTTCACCAAGCCACATCCTGAGAAACTGAGGGTTAAGACATCCACATTGTGAATAATTTAATCCACAATACCACATTAATTCAGTTGAGTTCACATATGGTTCATAATTACATAGAAACAGGGGGGAAACCCATCTCAAAACATTTGAAATGCAAAGCTGGGTATCTCACCATTGTGGTAAAAACAACAACAAAAAAGTCACTGACATGGTTTAAGCCTATAATTCCAGCATTTGGGAGGCAGAGGCAAGAGGATCAGGAAGTCAAGGTCATCTATGCCTCACTGAAAGTTCAAAGCCTGGGCTAGAGTGAGATCCTGTTCCAAGAAAACAAAAACAGGCTAGAAAGATGGATCCATAGTTAAGAGAAGTTGCTGTTCTTGCAGAGGATCCAAGTTGGGCTCCTATAACTCTAGTTCCTGGGGATCTCATACCCTCTTCTGGACTCCAAAGGCGCATGCGCCTGCGCATGTGTGTGTGGGCACACACACACACACACACACACACACACACACACACACACACACACACACTTTGTTTTTTCAAGACAGGGTTTCTCTTGTAGTCCTGGCTGTCCTGGACTCACTTTGTAGACCAGGCTGGCCTGGAACTCACAGCGACCCACCTGCCTCTGCCTCCCAAGTGCTGGGGTTAAAGTCATGGGCCACCATTCCTGGCTTAAAAACACTGTTTTTAATGTTTTTATTTCTATGCTCATTGGTGTTTTGCCTGCATTTATGCCTGGTGAGGGTGCCAGGCCCCCATGGAGCTTGAGTTACAGATACTTGTGAGCTGCCATGTGGGTGCCGACAATTGAAACTAGATCCTCTGGGAGATCAGCCAGTGCTCTTAACTGCTGAGCCGTCTCTCCAGACCCCTAAAAACACTTAAAAATCAAAACAAAACAAAATACATTTTTTAAGTTAAAAAAAAAGTACCTTGAATTAAACTTGGGCCTATTTTACATGAGAAACTAATATAGTTTCAAAGTGAATATGTATTTTGCTTTGTTTTGTTTTGCTTTGTTGCAGAGCATACCATGTCTTTGGCTACACCATGCACTGACCTGGCCTGTACCAAGGTGTCTGGTCTCTCCACTCCATAGGGAAAGGCTTTTTTGTGTGAGCAGAGGTGATGCAGATGATGTTTCTTTCTGTGTCATAGCATGGCACACACTGTAGCTCTGCTCAATCTTGCATGAACTTTCCTTCACTCAAAGGTTGGTAATCACATCATTGGCCATCTGCCCCCCAGTCGCCCCCCCCATCTCCAAAGAAGTTGTGAAACTGTGCACTATTCGGTAGTCTTGTCACTTCTGCCAGCAGCAGCAGGACTAACCCCTCCAGCATGCTGTGCAATGTCACCCAAGTTGAAGTTGTGGCAACTTCAATTGTTTACTGGGTGGAGTTAAGTGGAGAAGTTGCTCACTGTCATTCATATTTTCCCATCTTTTTTTTTCACCGAGCATTCATTGATTACTCTGTGGGACCACAGAGGCCCTCAGAGTGAGGCGACTAGCTGGGGATGGCCAGCAAGGGGCCATGGTGTGTGGAAGGGAAGAGCTTGCAGTAGCCAGAGCACAGGGAGGGGCACAGAAGACAGCATCTGTCCTGCAGAGCACAGGGAGGGGCACAGAAGACAGCATCTGTCCTGCAGAGCACAGTGGGGGGCACAGAACACAGCATCTGTCCTGCAGAGCACAGGGAGGGGCACAGAAGACAGCATCTGTCCTGCAGAGCACAGAGAGAGGCACAGAAGACAGCATCTGTCCTGCAGAGCACAGTGAGGGGCATAGAACACAGCATCTGTCCTGCAGAGCACAGGGAGTGGCACAGAAGACAGCATCTGTCCTGCAGAGCACAGGGAGGGGCATAGAACACAGCATCTGTCCTGCAGAGCACAGGGAGGGGCACAGAACACAGCATCTGTCCTGCAGAGCACAGGGAGGGGCACAGAACACAGCATCTGCCCTGCAGAGCACAGGGAGAGGCACAGAACACAGCATCTGTCCTGTAGAGCACAGGGAGGGTCACAGAACACAGCATCTGTCTTGCAGAGCACAGGGAGTGACACAGAACACAGCATCTGTCCTGCAGAGCATAGTGAGGGGCACAGAAGACAGCATCTATCCTGCAGAGCACAGGGAGTGACACAGAACACAGCATCTGTCCTGCAGAGCATAGTGAGGGGTACAGAACACAGCATCTGTCCTGCAGAGCACAGGGAGGGGCACAGAACACAGCATCTGTCCTGCAGAGCACAGGGAGGGGCACAGAACACAGCATCTGTCCTGCAGAGCACAGGGAGGGGCACAGAACACAGCATCTGTCCTGGGTTCATTCTTTTGCAGTGCAGCAGCTGGTAGTAAGGGGGAGTAAAAATATACATGGTGACCTAATTCCTTAAAAATATGTTTATGCAACATAGGGCCTCAAAATGCTGAAATCAAATGCCCTGGTTTAGAGACAAAGGGCTAATGAATCATTACTAAAGTGGGAGCTGAAGGCTAATTTCTGAGTTGTCATGATAGAAAATAGCCAGTTCATTGCTCCTCTTTTTTTCTTTTCTTTTTTGGAAGGGGTGTTTTTTCTTTTCTTTTCTTTCTTTCTTTCTTTCTTTCTTTCTTTCTTTCTTTCTTTTGAGACAGGGTTTCTCGGTGTAGCCTAGGCTGTCCTGGACTCTCTTTGTAGACCAACCTGGCCTCAAACTCATAGCTATCCACCTGCCTCTGCCTCCCTAGTGCTGGGATTACAGGTGTGCACCACTGCGCCCGACTCCTCCTTTTTTCTTTTTCACTGGATTTGACTGATTTCATGAAGCATCACGTGTTTTTTTGTTTTTTTTTTTGGTGAGGGGGAAGGGACAGAAGCTCAGCCCACATAAACTATTGTTTTTATGTCTAGAGATAAAGGCACATCAGTGAGATTTTAAGATAAGCAAGCAAGACTGATGAAGCAGCAAATAATTCCACATACTTAGAATCCCTGACGGGAGATTTCTCGGTGCCGTCAGGGACTCAGGAGAACTTGGTGCTACTTGCTGCAGCTGGATGAGTCACTTCCTGCCTCAGGGTACAAGAGGCTGAACTGCCCTTTCAAGACATTAAAAGGGGATCTAGACACGACTCTCCCTGCCCGCTGAGGTGCTGAGTAGCTGATGGTTAACTGTAGAATCCTACAGCTCAGCAGACTTGGGCGCAGTCAGCTAGGCTGGAGGAATGGGCGGCGGTGGGGAGAGCTTCCATCATTGCTTTCTCTTAGTAGTGTTTTCTCGGAAAAACTGCATGTGGCTACATCCTCCTTTAACTCAAGACTTTGTTCCTGAACCTTTCCATCTTTCTGGGGTTATTGTGTGTGTGTGTGTGTGTGTGTGTGTGTGTGTTGGGAGGTATAGTTGTATGCCACCATGCCCTTACACTTTTTTCTGTAGTATCCACATAGTAACCCAAGTCCCTACTGTACTCACTGTGATCAGAGCCCTGGTGTTAGGGAACCCTCTCTAAACATTCATTCCAGGGCAGTAGGAACTGCAGTGCTGAAGCTATTTCACCATCAACCACACCGTCGCCCACTGCAGTATGGAAGCTACATGGGCCACTTTTGAAGTGCCCTGGAAACTTAGATTTTTCCCTGGCTAGCCTAATTGTCTGGTTCCCCCCCCCCCCTTCAGACAGGGTCTCTCTGTATTAGCCTTAGCTGTCTTGGACTTGCTTTGTAGACCAGGCTGCCCTCAAACTCAGTGATCCGCCTGCCTCTGCCTCCTGAGTGTTGGGAGTAAAGGCCTGCGCCACCATGGCTGGCTCTAATTGTCTGACTTTTATGTTTCTTCTTAAAAAAAAAAACCACAACCTTATTTTATTCCTGTGTGTGTGTGTGTGTGTGTGTGTGTGTGTGTGTGTGCGCGCGCGCGTGCGCATGTGTATGAAGGTGCCCAGAAAGCATAGGATCCCTTAGAGCTGGAGTTCACAACCAGCAGTTGAAAACCATCAACACAGGAGTCAAAATAGAGACCACGGCAAGAGCAGGAGGCATTCTTAACCACCGAGCCATCTCTTCCGCAGAAGTAGAAGGGTTTTATTTTTATTTTTATTTATTTTTGGTTTTTTGAGACAGGGTTTCTCTGTGTAGCCCTGGCTGTCCTGGAACTCACTCTGTAGACGAGGCTGGCCTCGAACTCACAGAGATCCGTCAGCCTCTGTCTCTCAAGTGCTGGGATTAAAGGCGTGTGCCACTACCGCCTGGGTGGTAGAAGGCTGAGAGGTGGTCATAGCGCTGGCTGTTGAGCGCTTCTAATCTAAAATCTCTCTGCCTGCTTCACTACATAGAAGTTTGTCTTTTACAACATTCACTCGAGGCTCTGCCTGTGCCCCCAGAGTTTCACCAAACTCCCGTCCCTCAGCGGCCACAGTAGCACTCTCGCTCCAGAGTGTCTATACAGCAGTGGGCTGAGGCTCTGCGTGTCTTGGTGGAAGAGTGCATGTTGCTTTTTTTTGTTTGGTTTTGTTTTGTTTTTCAAGGCAGGGTTTCTCTGTGTAGCCTTGGCTGTCCTGGACTCACTTTGTAGATCAGGCTGGCCTTGAACTCACAGAGATCGGCCTGCCTCTGCCTCCTGAGTGTTGGGATTATAGGTGTACACCACCACACCTGGCTCTTTTTTTTTTTTTCAAGACAGGGTTTCTCTGTGTAGCCCTGGCTGTCCTGGACCCAATTTGTAGACCAGGCTGGTCTCGAACTCACAGAAATCTGCCTGCCTCTGCCTCGAAAGTGCTAGGATTAAAGGTGTGTGCCCCACCAGAGTTCTACATCTTGGTCTACAGGCAGCAGAAGGAGATTATGTGCCATGCTGGGCATAGTTTGAGCATAGAAGACCTTGAAGTCCACCCATACAGTGACACACTTTCTCCAACAAGGGTACGCCCACTCTAATAAGGCCACACCTCCTAATAGTGCTACTCCCTGAGCCAAGCATTCAAACACAGGAGTCTTACGGGGGCCATACCTACTCAAACCACCACACCATGTAAAAAGCCTGATGTGGTTGTGTATGCCTGTGAAAGGGCAAAGACAAGGAGGATGCTGGGATTTGCTAGCTGACACCTTAGCTACAGTTTCCTATTCCCTGTCTCAAGGGAATAAGGTAGAGAGTAAAGAACCGAATACCCTAGGTTCTTCTGTGGCATCTTCTGGTGTGTGAGGGCATATACATGTGCATATACACATACACTACACACACACACACACACACACACACACACACACAATTAAAACAACAACAACAACAAGCCGGGCGTGGTGACACACGCCTTTAATCCCAGTATTCGGGAGGCAGAGGCAGAGGCAGATGGATCACTGTGAGTTCGAGGCCAGCCTGGTCTACAAAGCAAATCCAGGACAGCCAAGGCTACACAGAGAAACTCTGTCTTGAAAACCAAAAACCAACCAAGCAAACAAACAAACAAACAAAAACAACAGCAAAATTACTATTGCCTTTGTTAAATGCTCCTCTATGAGGCACAAGAGGCTTTCTGTGGTGGGCCACAGAAACCAGCATGTAGGCCCCACCAGGGCAGGGATTTCGGTCTTTTTTGTCCACAGTAAAACTGTATAAATGAAGAAATAAAAGGTTTTCAGTGAAAGAAATAGATAAAATACTGTGAGTGCTTATTAGTATGCTAAGATTAAAGACATGGTTTTTGAAGGCACTTACTAATAATACAGAAATTTATTGGGGAAAAAAAAATAAGCAAGTGTGTTGTTGTTTGGTACTGTGAGTCAGCGTTTCCTACAATCCAGGCCAGCCTGGGACTTGCTGTGTATCTGATGCTGGCCACAAACTTCTGATCCTCCTGCCTCCACCTTCCAAATGCTGGGATTACAGGCAGGGGTTACCACATCTGGCTAAATGAGGGTGTTTTGTTCTGGTTTGTTGTTTTTGAAGCAGACGGTTACATTTCTAATTATTCTAGAATTGATAAGTCTTAGGCCATTGATTTAGGTAACTGAGGTAAATAACCGCATACTTAGTACATATGGCTAATTATTTATTGCGGTGTAGATGGTCAAGGGCAGGACCCCATACAAACTAGGCAAAAACTCTATCACTGAACTATAGCTTAATGATATTTAGTTTTATTACATATATCCAAGAATGAAAAAGTATGAGCTTCACTTAATATGTACATTTTTGTTTGCTTTTAGTTTATTTTTTTGAAATCAGATCATCCTATGTAGGTCAGGCTGGCTTGAAACTTGATCCTCTAGCCTCTCCCTCCCAAATGCTGGGATTACAGATGGGCAGACAACACTAAAACTATATATATATATATATATATATATATATATATATATATATATATATATATATATCTGTTTCTTTCAAGCTGTTTAATGATTATGCTATTTTGAAACTCTAAAACAGAGCATGGCATGGTGGTGCGCGCCTTTAATCCCAGCACTGGGGAGTTTGAGGCCAACCTGGTCTACAAAGAGAGTCCAGAACAGCCAAGGTTACACAGAGAAACCCTGTCTCAAAAAACCAACAAAACAAAACAAAACTGTAGATCAGTGCTTCTCAACCTTCCTAATTCTGTGACCCTTTAACACAGTTCCTCAAGTTGTGGTGACCCCAGTCATAAATTATTTTCATTGCTACTTCATAACTATAATTTTTCTATTGTTATGAATCATAATGTAAATATTTGTGCTTTCCAATGGTCTTAGGCTATACCTGTGAAAGCATTGTTTGGCCCCCAAAAGGTAGTGACTCACAGGTGGAGAACAGCTGCTCTTGAAATAGAATTAATGTCTATGTGGATGAACAAAGACAAATGCTTATTTATGGAAATTATCATACAACACACATGCACAACACACATGCACACAACACACACATACACAACACACATGCACACAACACACACACACACACACACACACACACACACACACACACACCCCTTTTCCTCCTCCCTCTTCTTTTTCTTTTGGTTATCTGAGACGAGGTTTCCGAGGCTAGCCTTGAACTCACTATGTAACCCCAACAGACGTCAGCCTCTCAAACTCTGAGAGTGAAGGCGGAACCTGCCATTTCTAGTCCTAGAATGCCACCTCTGAAAAGACCAAAAGGAGCACATTGTTTTGTATTCATAGTTCATCCCACCAGAGAGGTAAACTCATATATTAATGTCCTAATAAATTTTTAGAACATATTTTATGAGAAGGATGAAATATGATAATATTCATGACAGCTAATCAATAAGGTAGGCATTTAGTTTTACTATTTTCTGGGTTATTACGCTGTTGAGTGAAAGCAGTATTAGCTAGTTAGAGGAGGTAGCCATTTCATAAAAGCCACGTAGAGTCCTAATTGCTCTTTAAGGTATATGCCATGTTCCTAGTTGCCCTGTCCGATTTCCTTAGCTTGACATTTAAAACATTAAGTTCCAAAGTTTTCAGGCACCTTTCCCCTTCCTTTATTGATCTTCATTTAAATCTGCCACTGACCAACATTCAAACAGGGTGCATAAATCATATGGGTAAATTTATAAGGCTGAGCAAGTAACAGAACAAGAAATAAGGTAAGCCTGTAAGTCCTCGCTTAAAGCCCTCTTTGCTTAAGGAGGCTGTTTGTCAGTGACCAGTGCAGCACAGAGGCCCTCCCAAGGCCCCACACTCAACACCCTACAGTGTTTCATTACAAGGCCTTCAACTATTGGGATTTGGTGTTTTGTTGTTTTCAGAGTTCTTAAAATTTAATATTTTCTTTTTCTTTTTTTGGAGACAGAGTCTGAAGTTGAACTGGATCTGTAGCCTCGGACAACCTTGAATTTTTTCTTCAAAAGAACAAAGCAGTTGTATTTAGTAAAGATATATGAATATGGGCTTAAGCACAAGGACTAAGAAAAAGGCACTGAGCAGAGAGCAAGGGTGTTGTGGGCCGCAGGGTTTACAGCTGGGAGACGACCTTCCAGCACCACGAATACTAGGCAGCAGGGTGAAGTTTCTGCTCAGTGCCCACTCTTTTACAAAGGAAGTGTCCTCAGCAATAGGGCCTGACCATCACATTGTGGAGAGCAGCCCATAGGCCTGGCAATTCCCTGTGGTGTTTGGGGGTTTCCATGGGACTTCTTTGGCCAATGACTCGACAAGATATAACCCATTCCTAGCACTGGAGGTTTCACGTAGGTGCATAAGATGTTTAGTTGGGGCAGTATGTCTATTATTTGGTGACTCCCTTTAGATTCCATACACGTATATGTATATGTATATGTATATGTATGTGTATGTGTATGTGTATGTGTATATATATGTGTATATGTATATATTTTGTATATTTTAAGAAGCTTCTACAGTACTAGACTTTTAAAATGTGTTTTAGTGTTAGTTGCCCCTCACTGTATGACACCCTTTACCCTTCTCTCCCACCCCTCCCCCATTTGATCCTATTCTAGTTTCCCCTTAGTCTCTCCATAACACTCTGTCCTATGTCCCCTTCCTTGGGAGAACCTCTCCTCCACCCTGGTTCCTCACTAGGTATTCAACTTTGTGGTGTAGCACACCTTTTGAAAGCATAAGAGCTAATAGCTATATATATATTTGTCTTTTGGAGTGTAGGTTACATAGTTTAGGCTAATTTTGTTTGTTTGCTTTTGTGTTTTTGAGACAGGGTCTCTCTGTGTTAGCTTTGGCTGTCCTGGACTTGCTTTGTAGACCAGGCTGGCCTCGAACTCACAGCGATCCGCCTGCCTCTGCCTCCTGAGTGCTGGGAGTAAAGGTTTGTGCTATCACGCCCGTCCCAGGATAATTTTTTTTTTCTAGCTTCATCAATTTACCTGAACATTTCCTCCTTCCTTCTTTCTTTTCTTTCTTTCTTTCTTTCTTTCTTTCTTTCTTTCTTTCCTTTTTGGTTTTTTGAGACAGGGTTTCTCTGTGTTACAGCCCTGGTTGTCCTGGACTTGCTTTCTAGACCAGGGTGGACTCAATCCACCTGCCTCTACTTCTAAGTGCTTAAAGGCGTGTGATTAAAGTGTGTGCCACCACGCCCAGCTATTACCTGAATATATCTAAATTTAATTTTTCTTAAAAGCTCACATTATCCATTCATCAGTTGAGGAACATCTAGGTTGCTTCTAGTTTCTGGATGTTATAAAGAGCACAGCAATAAACATGGACGAGCAAAGTATCTCTACAGTCAGATGTCGAATCCTTTGGATGTTGGCCCAAGAGTGATGTGGTGGTTTGAAAGAGATTGTCCCCAGTGAGCTCTTATCTGAATGCTTGGTCTTCAGTTGGTGGAACTGTTTGGGAAGGATTAGGAGGTGTGGTCTTGTTAGAGAACATGGATCATTTGGGGTAGGCTTTGAGGTTTCAAAAGCCCACACCATTCCAGTTAACTCTGCTTCCTGTTTATGGATAGAAGATAAAAGCTCCCAGTTACTATTCCAGGGCCGTGTCCCGCCCCTGCCCCACCCCTCCCCATCCCCCACCCCCAACCCCCCCCACGTCACACTCCTCATCCTAATGACCATCAACTCTATCCCTCTGGAACTGAGATTTCCCTTGTTAGGTGATTTATTTGCTTTGGTCATGGTGTTTCTTTCTAGCTATAAAAAGTAACTAAGTGAAGTGATATAGTTGGGTCTTGAAGTAAATTGATTCCTTGCTTTCTCAGGAACCACCACACTGATTTCCATAGTGGCTGCGTAAGTTTGCGCTCTCACCAGCCGTGAAGAAATGTTACTCCTTTCTCTGCATCCTCATCAGCACCTGCCACCATTTGTTTTCATTTATCTGGGGTTTTGTTAATTAATCATTCTAGCTGGGGGAAGATGAAATCTCAAAGTAGTCTTGATTTGCATTTCCCTGATGCCTAAGGGTGTTGAATGTTTCTTTGTTTCTCAGCCACTTGTTTCATCTCTTGAGAACTCCCTGCTTTGTTCTGTGCCCTATTTTTAAGATGAGATGCTTGTTTTTCTTGATGATAAGTTGTTTTTGTTCTTTATATATTCTAGGTACTAAGCCCCTATCAGATGGACAGTTGGTAGAGACCCTTTTCCATTCTGTAGGCTGCTGCTAGGCTGTGTATAAGCTTCTCGGCTTCACGAGGTCCTGCTTATCAACTGTTCATCTTAGCGCCTGTGCCATCAGTGTCCTGTTCAGAAAGGCCTCTCCTTTCTGCCAAGCAATTCAAGTCTACCCACATTTTCTCTTCTATCAGATTCAGGATATTTGCTTTTATGTTGAGGTTGTTGGTCCATTTGGAGTTGGGTTCTGTGCAGGGTGATAGATATGGATCTATTTTCATTCTCCATTCAGCCATATTGTTTGACTAGAACCATTTGTTGAAAGTGCTGATTGTTTTGAGAGAGAGAGAGAGAGAGAGAGAGAGAGAGAGAGAGAGAGAGAGAAGAGAAGAGAAGAGAAGAGAAGAGAAGAGAGATTGATTCTCTGTGCATAACTTTGGGTGACTTGGAATCACTCTGTAGACCAGACTTGCCTTGAGACCTACCTGCCCCTGCCTCCTGAGTGCTGGGATGAAAGGTGTGTGCCACTACCAGCTGGTTTAATTTGTGTGTGTGTGTGTGTGTGTGTGTGTGTGTGTGTGTTTTCATATGAATTTGAAGTTTCTGTTTTAATTTCTTGTTTTTGTTTATTTTTATTTTTCTTTTTTTTAATTTAATTTAATTTTTTATTTCTGTGAAGAATTTTGTTGAAATTTCGATGGAGATTACAATGAATATATACAGTTTGTTGTTTTGATATAGGCTCTCTGTGTCTCTGTCTCTGTCTCTGTCTCTCTCTCTGTCTCTGTCTCTCTCTCTCTCTGTGTAGCCTTGGGTGGCTACAGATAGACTAGCGATCTTCCTGTCCTTGTCTCTTATGTGCTGGGATAAAATTTGCCACATGCCTGGCTCATCAATTTCTTTCTTCAGTATATTAAACTTTTATTATATGAGTCTTCCAGTTGCCTGGTTAGAGTTATCCCAAGACATTTTTTGAGACAATTTCTGACTTATCTATTGAGTTGAAGATTTAAAGCTTTAAATCATGTAAAACAGATGAATTATGTCTCCAGTATTTTGAAAAATGTAAAAAAGAAAAATGGCAATAACAAGGCCAGATTTACTTTAATAAGGAAAGTTTGTTACCCCAGGACTTGGCAGGTAAAAGGCAGGGAGATTGTGAATATAGGATCATCTGGGGCTATACAGAATGATTCTTCTCTCTCTCTCTCTCTCTCTCTCTCTCTCTCTCTCTCTCTCTCTCTCTCTCATGTTTTATTTTGTTGAGACAGGGTTTCTTTGTGTAGCCTTGCCTGTTACAGAAATCACTTTGTAGACCAGGCTGGCTTGAACTCAGAGATCTACCTGTTCTTGCCCCGGGGTTCTGGGATTAAAGGCATGCACCACTACTGCTCTGCTAATATTGTTAAAAACAGACTGAGAAATAAAGATTAAAGAGAAGAGCAAGAGAAATTACAATCATCTGGTCCTGCCCTGCCCTCTCTAGGAATCTTTTAAAAAGTTTTTTTTCTCAACTTTTTTTTTTTAATTAGTTCTTTAAGTATTTTGTAGCCATGCTGTTGTCGCACATGCCTTTAAGCCCAGCACGTGGGAGGCAGAAGCAGGTGGATCCCTGAGTTCAAGGCCAGCCTGGTCTACAAAGTGAGACTAGGACAGCCAGGGCTGTTACACAAAGAAACCCTGTCTCGAAAAACCAAAATAATAAAAAAAATAAAAATAAATAAAAGAATTTTGTACAACTCAGCCCCTTCTCCCAACTCCTCCCAGATCCATACCTCTTTTGTAAGGACCCAATTTTACGATCATCAAATCTAGTTGATTCTGGATATTTATTCTTACATGTGTGGCTTTCACTGGAGGGAGGCCAACCCCCGGGCCAACCCCCTTAAAGAGCGCTGACTCTTCCCTCCAGGCAGCTTCTTAGCTGGGGGGAAGAGTTTCATGCCCATGCTTTCTCTCCGCACTACAGCTTTGTCCGGCCTGAGCCTGAACAGATCTTGTTCAAGCCGCCACAACTGTTGTTAATTCATACATGCCACTGCCTTGTCCAGTAGTTTTAAACACAGATCTTAAACTTGTAATGAAAAACTTTATAAAGGAAAGCATAGAAATATGAAAATCAAGTGCGCCCCAGGCAGGGAAGTTACACAGGATATGGGGGCAATTCAACAGGAAGCAGCTGTAGATTATAGGAGGATGTGCCCTCCCACCCACTCAGGATTTTTGTTTCCTTCCTAGTCTTTTCTGCCTCTTTCTTGAAAGACACTACACGACCTCTACATGCAGCCTTTTGCGAGTGATTCTGAATCAGCTTCCGTGCTGCCCCACCCTTCTGTTGCATTTCAGCTTGTCTTCCATCTAGCTAGACTTACAGTTCTTGAAAGTGCAAAACCCACAACTTGAGATGCCTTACATGCCCCGACACAGCCAAGCATCTTGCAGCACCTCTTTAGGTACCTCTATGAAATACTAGCTGCTGTGACTAATCCCAAATGTTTTAAAATTACAGATATCTCCAAATACTCAGGATTAAGAGACACAGTGAGGATTTTGGTGTCTTTAAAAAACCCATTTATGTGCCAGGCGGTGGTGGTGCACGCCTTTAATCTCTGTACTTGGGAGGCAGAGGCAGGCAGATCTCTGTGACCAGGCCAGCCTGGTCTACAGAGCAAGTTCTAGGACAGCTAGAGCTGTTACACAGAGAAACCCTGTCTCAAAAAAACTAAAAAACAAACAAAATCCATTTATGTTATATAAACATGTTTTTGCTTTAATATCAGCTGTGGCCTATGGGGTTGCTTCAGATTGTCCAAGGCAGAAGAGTCTTTGCCTCATACGTGCTCTGGCAGGGGCATGATTATGCCAGCTGAAGGCAGTTTAATTCTGGGGATTCTAGAGAGGGTAATAAACATCAGAGCCCAGAGAGGGGCGGGGCCACTCTGAAGAGGAAGGAGCTGTTCCTCCTGCTTGTTCCTGCTCCTGCTGCTGCTACAGCTGGTTTGTCAAGTGTGGTCTAGGGAAAAGAGATGCGATAAGAAGAGGTTGGAGATATCCTGACGAGATGAACACTGGACTTGGCCCAAGGAACTCAACTGCCCTAATCAGCAGGAAGTAGCCTAAAGAGAACTGGACACCCCCTTTTTCTTCTAATTTTCTGTCTCTCCTACCTGATGTTGGGGTGTTGGAAGGGACTGGGGTAGAGAAGGGTGGTAGATATAAGAACCCAAATAAAATAGCTTGAAAAAACTACACCAACAAAGAAGGGAAACAAAACGAATTCCTGTAGTCCATGAGCCAGTGTTGAAGATCCTCAACTTCTTGCCAGTTTTATGTCATCCATGATTGGCTATTTTCATTAGATGATTTTAAACACTTTAGCTTTTCGACTGTAAGTGCAAGAAATGGATTTTATTTTTAAACATACCAATCCACAATGTTCTTATGGGACTGAACACTACTAAACAAATCCTTGAAAATGTCACAATCACACAAAAGAAACATCTCTATGAAAATAGGAATTTGTATGAATCCCTAGTGTATGAAATATGTCAAATCTATTTTAATTTATATTCTTCACCCCCAGACTGTTTACTCGTAGAAGGAATTACATTTTGCTCATCAGATTGTCCCATTCTGGAAATGGCTAATTGTTAGCCTGTGGTGGTTGTATATTTGCCCCTACATTCCATTTTTCATTCTTCCTTATCTCCTACAAATGTTAAGGGGGACCCAAAGGTCTGATTAGACCCTAATTTGGGGAGGGCTGTTTATTGCTTATTTTATATATTTAAAGGGACTCTTTGTAGCTTTGGCTGCGGCAGAACTTGATACATAGACCAGATTGACCTCAAACTCATGGACATCTGCTTGACTCTGCCTCTCAAGTGCTGAGATTAAAGTATAAACTTTAGGGTTTTTATAAAAAAGGAGCAAACACATTCCATACAAGCAGAGCACAGTGGTTCATTCCTATAATCCCAGCATGCCAGATACGGAGAAAGGAGATTGTGTCCAGGTGTCGGGATCTTGATCCATCCATTATAAAGGTCCCATGAAGAGCTGGCTCCAACTCCATGCCATGGTGTGGACGAGGGAGTGATGCATCCTTCCCCCGCCCCCCAACCTGCAACAGGCAGGAGAGCTAGCTTCTTGGCCATGAGAGCAGGAGAATTGGCCCTGACCCTCACCAGCTGCAGCACTCAGGAGAGCGGGCCCTGGTGGCAGGTGTACAATGAGCCAGCCACAAAGGCATGAGATCTGGAGAGTTGGCCCTCTCCCTTGCTGGCTGTGGTATTGAGTGAGCTAGCCCAGGCAGTGCTGGTGATCTGGCCTCAATCATACGGGTGCAGGAGAGCTGGCAGGTGACCAACTCAGCTACCACCCAGGTCCAGATCCAGGGCTTTGAGTTGGACCACGCTAACATCTACCCCATCTATGAACTGGCTGGAGCTCATGAAGGAGCTGGTCCTGCAGATCCAAACCTATAGGCTCCCCATGACACAGGACAACAACAGGATACCTAAGAGGAGTCCTGGTGAAAATCCAGTATTGAAGCTAGAGAGGTCTTTAAACAGACCAATGACTCATTGCAATGAACATTTGCAAGTAAAGCTGTGTGGACGAAAGGGTGACACACTGTGGCTTCCACGATGAGATATTTTTGTTTTTGTTTGTTCTATTTTGCATTTATTTATTTACTGTAAAGATTTGTTTGTTATGTATACAATGTTCTGCCTGCATGTACACCTGCACACTAGAAGAGGACACCAGATCTCATTATAAATAGTTTGTTGTTGTTGTTGTTGTTGTTGTTGTTAGGTTTTTTGAGACAGGGTTTCTCTGTGTAACAGTCCTGGATATCCTGGTCATTACAGATGGTTGTGAGCCACCATGTGGTTGCTGGGAATTGAACTCAGGACCCTTGGAAGAACAGCTAGTGCTCTTAACCTCTGAGCCATCTCTCCAGCACCCCCTTTTAAACTTTTATTTAATTTTAATTTTTTATTTTCTTTTGATGGGGAGGTTGCAAGAGTGGAGGGGAGATATGAAAGGACAGGGAGATGCATGGGACGGGGTACATATTATGAAATTCACAATGAATCAATAAAGAGTTAAAAAAAAATAAAGGTCCCACGGACATTGTACCCAATGTGTTTTTGTTTGTTTATTTATTTATCTGTGTTTGGATATATTGCCTGCATGTATGTCTGTATACCCACATTGCCTGGAGAGGTCATAAGAGGGCCCTGGATCTCTGGAGCTGGACTTACAGACAGCTGTTGCCCACCATAAAGATGAATCAAACCTGAGTCCAATGGAAGAGCAATCAGATCTCTTAACTGCTAACCCATCTCGCCAGCCCCTCATTTTACCCAGTGAAATACTAACAGCCGTTAATTTTCATTGGCAGACATTTTATCGGGAGTTGCCTCTAATTTCTTCTGCATTTATTAATTTAGTATCGCTCTTTAAAGAACAGTTCCCTCATTACCTACATGGAAATCATCTGTACAGAAAGAGAACAATAGATGTCCTGTTTCTAAGTTTCATACTGACAAATGTAGGAAAAATACAAACAACTAATGACTTGGTATTGGAAAGAGCTTAAACACTTAAAAGTAAGCTAAACATTTCATGTTTATATTGCTTATACAACCTCTTTATTGACTGGACCAAATGAATTTAAAAATCACTGCTTTCAATTGGGAAAAAAATTTCAATTAAGAGAATATGGAGGTGGGGTGCCGAGGTCTTTAGGAAGTACCACTAAACACCTGATCATCTGCTATCGTGTCCAGCGGTGACTGAGCGATGGCGTTCATCTGGGGTGCAGGAGCTTCTGACTTATACTAGATGGACAGATCTAATATGACCGCAGCACAACATTCCCATTCGGCTTTAAAGAGTCTCCTGGGCGAGGTGCTGTGCAGAACCGCAAACATTACTGCCTAGGTAGCTCTTCTATAATCACTTTAACATGATTGTATGTGATTCCCCTCTGGGCGATAAAACAGTGCAGCTCTCCGTACTGTAAGGTCCTCAAACGCATGGTTAAAATATACACAACAATGGTCTCTGATTCTAGAAATGATTCCCCCAACGAGATCTGATTATGAAGATAGATTTTTTTCTCTCCCTGCAAATACATCAGCTACCACAGAGCCTACGAAAATATTTTATTTCCAAGGACCAGAAATAGTTAATGCTAGACATTTGTTTTAAACGGTTTCCAATGATTTCCTGAGGGAAAGCTTTTATGTGCATTAAAATTTATCTCACATTTTGTAAAAAAAAAAGAAAGAAAAAGAAAAAAAACCACACTGATTGGAGAAAGAAAACCGTGAGTTCTCACATTTTAAGTACTCATTATTGGATATGTGTGCCCTTACCTCATATTTCATTGTGTACCAGCTACCACTGTCATTACCTCACTTTAAATTTTGTCCTCTATTCAATTAAGTCCTAGTCCCTACTCATTAAATTCTTTCAAAAAAAAAAAAACCACTTATTTTGTGTTTGTATGCATGTGTGTGGAGGTCAGAGGACAGCTTGTAGGAGCTCTACTTCCACACTCTGGGTTTGGGGATGGAGCTCAGTTCATCAGGCTTGCTGGCAAACACCTTTAGCTGCTGGGCCATCTTACTGGCTCCTTTAAATGTTTCCTAAACAAAACTTTATTATTTATTTATTTATATATTTTCTTTTTGGTTTTTTGAGACAGGGTTTCTCTGTGTACCCATGGCTGTACTGGACTCACTCTGTAGATCAGGCTGGCCTGGAACTCACAGCGATCTGCCTGCTTCTGCCTCCTGAGTGCTGGGATTAAAGGAGTGCGCCACTACAGGCTGGCTGCAATGCAAAGCCTTATTTTTATAAGATAAAATCTATTAGGGCTGAAAGTGCTGAAGAATTCTGGACATGATAGCTGTGGTGGCACACACCTTTAATCCCAGCACTTGGGAGGCAGAGGCAGGCATATCAGATGTGAGTTCAAGACCAGCCTGGTCTACAAAGCAAGTCCAGGATAGCCAAGGCTACACAGAGAAACCCTGTCTTGAAAAACCAAAAACCAAACCAAAACAAAGACAAAGAACAAAAAACCCAAACAAACAAACAAACAACAACAATAACAAAAACCAAGAAACAATTCTGAACATGGTGGCACATGCCTTCAATCCCAGACCTAAACAGGGGCAGGAGGATCCTAATGAGTTTAAGGCCAATCTGGTCTACATAGTGAGTTCCAGCACAGCCAGGGCTATATAATGAGATCCTATATTAAATAATAATAAAACAATAACACTTGCGATATTAATACATATATTTTTACAAAGTACAATTGAGCCCAGCTCCTTAGCTAACCAATGAGATAATAGTTTTATTGACTGTGTCTTTCTGCCTTGTCTTCCACAATAGTTACTAACACAAGCTTTGCTCAGCCTCACCCATCGACTCTCCCGGAATGTGAACCTCTGTATCTTCCTCTGATTCCTGTGGCCTAGACTGTCCTGTCCCTTCTTCACACTAAACTCACCTTTGCCAAGCCCTACTGGCCACTTACCTTCTCTCTATAGCAACTGAAAAACAGCAACCCAACAAGCCAACAATCCTTTCTCCTAAGATGCTTCATAACTTTTTTTGGCCAAAATGTGCAATTTTTACATTAGTTTCTACTCAGTTTTCTTTCTTTTTTGTTTTTTGAGAAAGGGTTTCTTTGTGTAGCTTTGGTTTTCCTGGAGTTGACTCTGTAGACCAGGCTGGCTTCAAACTCACAGAGATCCACCTGCCTCTGCTTCCTGAATGCTGGTTCCATTTTTTTTATTTTTAATACTGCGGTATGAACCTAAGGCCTGTCATATGCTAGGCAAGCACTCCACCAGGGAACTACACAGCCAGTTTTTTTTTTCCTTTTGTTTATACTTTGTCACATGATCCCACTACATCAACCAAGCTTCCCTTGATCCTGCTTTATCCCAGGCTGGCCTTGGACTTTCAATCCCCTGCAAATTAAATTAAAACTTGCAAAGAAAAGACTTGCAGCAATAGCAACAACAACAACAACAAAAATATCACTGCAACTTTGAGGCCACATAGTGAGATCATATCTGGGACATGGGGCTGGGAAGTGGAGGAATAGAAGGAGGAAGAAAGGATGAAAAAAGGAAGAAAGGAGGAAAGAAATGTTCTGCCACAGTGTTGCTGGTGGTCCAGGTCTAGGCTGGATGTCTCCAAGTTCTTGTCCTGTTATCCAGAGAACGGAAAAAGAAACCTCACACAGATTTGCAGAAGAAGCAATATAACATTATTTGGACCAAAGTAATGTTGCAGGTCTAAGGGGTTTGAGCTCTCTTCTTTCTTTTATTTTTTCAAAGCAGGGTCTTTCTATGTAGCCCTGGCTGTCCTGGAACTCACTATGTAGACTAGGCTGGCCTCAAACTCACAGAGATCTGCCCGCCCTGCATCCTGAGTGCTGAGATTAAAGGTATGTACCAGCACGACCAGCCATCCAGCCTTTTTTTTTTTTACTATTATTTTTAATTGCATATGTGCTCCCTCACAGGCATGCACATGCCAGAGGCATCTGATCCTCCTGGAATTAGGGTTACAGGTGCCTGTGAGCTGCTGGATGTGGGTAATGGAAACCACTTGTATGGAAATGGAAACCACACTGCAAAAGCAGTACGCACTCTTCTTCTCCTTTCCCTGTCATTTCTCGACTCTTCTCCCCTCCCCCCTCCTTCCCTCCTTCTCCCTCCCTTCCCCTCTCTCTACCCTCTCCTTCCCTCTTCCTGCCCACCCCCCCATCCAGGGTCTCTCTCTCTCTCTTCAACCCCAGCTGTGCTGGAACTCTCTATAGACCAGACTGGCTTGCCTCTGCTTCTAGAGTGCTAGGATTAAAAGTGTAAACCACCACGCCCAGCATTTGTTTGAATTTTTTTTTTTGTGGGCCCCATATCAGTTCTCTTTGTTTACAAAAGTAAAATAAAAAGTTGTTTTTATTTAGTAACATTGCAATCTGTGCCTGGGCATGGTGGCTCATGCCTTTAATCCCAGCACTCGGGCGGTAGAGGCAGGTAGATCACTGTGATTTAGAGGCCAGCCTGGTCTACAAAGCGAGTCTAGGACAGCCAAGGCTACACAGAGAAACCCAGTCTTGAAATACAAAACAAAACAAAACCAAAACAACAACAACAACATTGCAATCTGTGAGGAGCCCTGGCTTACAGTAGGAATCATTTGTGTTTGCTCCGTATTTGAGCAACACTGTTCTTGTAAACACTCAGGGGCTGTGTTTACCTCTCTCACAGCTCTATAGGACCCATGTGTTTCATGGTTTATCTCTTATGGCGCAGCATCACTTGAGAGCACCGCAGGACTGTAAGTGAACCGCTGCTGGCACCCTAAAGTCTACCACGGCTCAGCACAGCCAGTTCCAGGACCTGAATCTGCTCAGAAGGAACCGAGTTCACTTGATTTTAGGCAGAGGCTGAGTGAGAGGTATTGGAAACTGACTTTCTTTGGGTTGTCATCTTTCAGTCTTTGAAAACATTGGGAGATGGAGAGTGAGGAAAATTATTTTATTTTCCAGTTGCCACTTTATGTGGGATGTTTCAGTGAAAATTTAGCCTGGAAGTCCTGGGTCTCATCCTCTCCTGTAGAGGTGGACTCTCCTGTTAGTAGCACCATGACCTAGGGAGAGCGGAAAACAGTATTCCAGCCGGTTGAAATAACTGCTGTAAAATGTAATTGCAAAATATAATTATCTCCAGGATAGCTGCTTTCACCATCATGAATTTAAAAGGGCATTTATGGTTCCAGTGGAAAAAAAATGTCCTTAAACAGAAAATCAAATCGATAAAGTGTCTTCAAATAGGTCAAAACAAGAGGCCTGGAAATTAAAAACAACAACAACAACAAATTCATGAGCTGAATAAAATGTTGTAGTTTGCCTCTCTTAGTTTAAAATTATTATTGTTGTTGTTATTTTGTGGTTTTTGAGACAGGGTTTCTGTGTATAGCCATGTGTGAGTGTTTTGTTTGCTGTGTGTCTGAGCACCACATGTGTGTCTTGTGCCTGCAGAGGTCAGAAGGTCCCCTGGAGCTGGAGTTATAGGTGGTCATGAGCCACCATGTGGTGCCCACCTTTAATCCCAGCACCCTTGAGGCAGAGGCAGGTAGATCTCTAAGTTCAAAGCCAGCCCTACTCTACAAAGTGAGCTCCAGGAATGCAGGACAGCTAGGCCCACATAGAGAAACCCTGTCTTACAAAACAAAACAAAAAAGCAGAGCATGGTGGTGCAAGCCTGTAACCTAGTGACCACCTCCCTCCAACAAAGCCACACCTACCCCAACAAGGCCATACCTCCTACTAGAGCTACTCCCTAGGTGCCTACACAGATCCCTGTGAGTTCGAGGCCAGCCCGGTCTACAATGCGAGTCCAGGACAGCCAAGGCTACAAAGAGAAACCCTGTCTCGAAAAACAAAACAAAACAACAACAATAAAAAAAGACAGGGAAGGACAAAGAAAAGGTTGGGAGGAAGACAGGCAATGATTACACTGACCACGTGAGGAAGGAGTTGACTTTATCTTTCTTCCTTTCCTCTGTTCACTGAGAATCACTGATCAGAAACACCTGACAGAGGCCCCTTGATCACTGTTTTGCAGCTGGCAGAGGAAAGAGAGATACAAGAGCCAGAGACCTGGAATCTGGTGAATTCTGTTGCTCTTTCTGTCTCTGGACTCCAGGCTCATCAGCAAAGGGCGGAGTAGATTAAATGGTCTGTGTGGCCCCGTTGAGGGCACTGTCTGCTCTCCAGGTTGCCCTTGAGCAGTTTTCTGTAGATCAAGAGCCCAGAAGTCCTGTCCCTGGTAGTTTATGTTACCGTTCCTTATGTGTCCTCTTGGTTGTGTTTTCTACATAGGGGGAAAAAAAAAGAAGGAAGGGGTAGTTTTAATCTCATTTAAAGGGACTAAAGCGGAAGGGTTAGAAAAGTACTCTGGCTGGGCGTGGTGGTGCACGCCTTTAATCCCAGCACTCAGGAGGCAGAGGCAGGTGGATCACTGTGAGTTCGAGGCCAGCCTGGTCTACAAAGCGAGTCCAGGACAGCCAAGGCTACACAGAGAAACTCTGTCTCAAAAAAAAAAAAAAAAAAAAAAAAAAAAGAAAGAAAAGTACTCTGTCACTGAACTATGTCCCCAGAAAAAACAGTTTAATGAGCAACTTGAACAAAGCCAATGAGCAAACACCAAAATTAGACCTTCTGACTCATTTCTGGTTATCCTTTAGAGAATTTGTAATTCGTATTGTATCACTTAGGTTTGCTATGGCAAAATTTCAGCTACTACAGATATAGAAAAGCACACTGAATCCCGTAGTTGATAAGCTCATATTAGAAAGAAAATTATTTATTTATTTTAAACCAAATAATTTTTTTTTTTCGAGACAGGGTTTCTCTGTGTAACCTTGACTGTCCTGGACTCACTTTATACATCAGGCTGGCCTCGAACTCACAGCGATCCGCCTGCCTCTGCCTCCCAAGTGCTGAGATTAAAGGCATGTGCCACCACTGCCCGGCAGAAAATTTATTTTTAAGAAGTCAGTATAGGACATTTACTTAGAACACCCGATTTTACTTCCTTAATATCGGTTGAAGTTGTATAACTTTCCTCTTTTATTTTGTTTTTGATAATAGCATGGGCAAGAAACTGGTGATAAGAATCTCTCTTTAGAATGAGGAATGATCTCTGCCAATCAGGCTGAGTTGTCAATGCTGTGACTAGCCAGTTGGCTTTGTTTGTGAACCATGGGCAGTCACATTGCTTCTGACACCTAAAGTAAAACCCAGAGTACTGAAACCGACATCCAGGTGAAGTACAACTTACTGTTTTTATCTGAACACCGTAACGGCATCTCTTACCCCAATTTCATTTCTACAGATGCTTTTCAAAAGGGAGTCCGCAGGAGCTTTGCTCCCTGACAGAGCTGTCAAACAGAAACAGGCTTTCTATCCTGAGGTGTCTTTTCGGGACCCTGGAGCTGACAGCTACTCAGAAAATGGACAAGAAGCCTAGGGTGCGTCTCAGGGGTTGTTCCATCTCTGTGAAGATGCACTGGTTCCTGGAGAGTAGGTTGACCTTTCCTTCCCTGTTGCTAGATCTGTGTTCGGTCACATACGTGGCTCAGCTCTCTGAATTCGCTGACTCCAGGACACTCTTGTTCTCATTCCACTTGCCTTTTCACCTTCTCTTCTCCCTCTGGTTTTAGTCACCTTAAAGACTTTTTCTGTACGTTAGGCCCACATCATAATCTCCAGTCTCATGAAGCGCTTCTTTATTTTTAAATATATTTACTCATCTTCCTCTAATTTGTTGTTGTTGTTGTTGTTGTTGTTGTTGTTGTTATTATTATTATTATTATTATTTTGGTTTTTCGAGACAGGGTTTCTCTGTGTAGTCTTGGCTGTCCTGGACTTACTTTGTAGACCAGCCTGGCCTCGAACTCACAGCAGTCTGCCTGCCTCTGCCTCCTGAGCGCTGGCATTGAAGGCGTGTGCCTTCTAATTTATTCTTAACTCAGAAAAAACAAAAAAACAAAATACAGATTGCTCTTTGCTCCTTCAAACAAAGAAACTTAAGGTTTGCTTAAGTAACTTTTTCTTCCTTCTCCTTTTCCTCCTCCTCCTTCTTTTTGGACAGGGTTTTGCAAAGTTGCCTGAGCTGGTTCAAATTTTGGACTGCTGCCTCACTCTCCTGGGTAGCTGGGACTAACAGCATGCACCACTGTGCCTGGCTTACATGAGTAATTATATTTGTTTGGTTGGTTTTGTTGTTGTTGTTGTTGTTTTGAGACAAAGTCTCTCTGTAGCCCTTGCTGTCCTGGAACTCACTAATAGACCAGGCTGGACTTGAACTCACAGAGATCTGCCTGCCTCTGCCTCCTGCATGCTGGGATTAAAGGAGTGCACCACTATGCTTGGCCTTGCATAAGTCTTCTTGACTTCAGGCTATACCGTTTCCTAGTTTGGCTGTTGGTTTGCACCCAGGACTGCCTCAGCTTGGGGATGGGAGAGAGACTGGTGTCCTGAGGGAGTCTTAGGCAGTTTACATATGCACTTGTGATAGGGAACCGCCTAGGGTCTTTGTGTCGAGGTAAATATTCTTCGCGAGGGTTAAGAATGTAGAGGTCATTCTGCGCATGCCTGTGAGAGAAGGGGAGGGGCCCTAAGTGGAGGCTTAGGCTGTTTTCTTAATGTCTCCTACAGCCGACTTCACTCCCGTTGTTCTCTTTATCTATACTTTTGTTTAAACATTAGTTAAGCTAGGACTTCAGCCTCCGTAGAAACTTAAAACAATGAGACCTTAAATTCGTCACCTGTTATGGTCTGGCTATGAAAAGTTCCGTACAGGCTCACGGCTTAGGCCCCAACGGGTAGTGCTGGTTTTGGAGGCTGTGGACATTTTAAGGAGGTAGGGCTTACCCTGAGCAAGCGGGACACTGGAGGCATGGCTTTGAAGGAAAGGTCTACCCAGTTCCCACTTCCTTCTACTCCGTTCAGCATGAGGAAGTCATCTATGCCACATGCTCCCCCGGGTCTAGAATCAAGAGAGTCAAACACTATGACTGAAACCTTAGCTGATCCTTCCTACTTTGTACCTCAGATATTTGGTCACATCAGCAGGAAACATGGCTGATACACCATGTAGGAGGCATTTCAGAGACACCGTGGTGCTTTCACAATGTTGGGACTATGTCCCATGCACTTCACTATTGTGCTGTCTTTAAATGCAGCTTTAAGCCATAGTCCAAGATGGCTGCTCTTGCCCCTGAATAACATTCCATCTAATCAGCAGCTAGAATGGCATGGAAAAAGAAAAAAAAAAAAAAAAAAAGAAAGAAAGAAAAAAAGCAAAGAGCATTTTTGTTCCTTTAATGACATATGAATAAATTTTAGTATCACTTCTGTTCACATGCTCTTGACAGATTTTAGTCAAAAAGCCGTAATTGCTTGCAGACCACGACCATGTGCTCAGTTATAATTTGGGGACTCTAGCTCTGAAGGAAGATGGGGGGACCAGATATCAGAGGACAATTAACAACCCCTGCCACAGTCTGTTCTTTTAAACACTTAAATATCTGTGCTCAGGCTTTATCTCACAAATGAACCTTATTTATTTCCCTTACTACCCAAAAGGCGATAACTTGTCTTATCTAATCACATCTCCTAGGAAGGTCCTGGATCCTTGGGTGATGTGTAATCCTCTCATATCTGGAGATGGTTCCTTGTGACCCAGCAACCTATGAACTGAAAGGCAACTTATCTCTCCCCCAACAATGTAATAAGCACAGTTAATACTCTCATTCAGAAAGAGAGAGGGGTGGGGGTGGGGGGGGCAGCCCTTGGTCCGGATGAGCAGAGACTGCCAGACTCCCTTCCTAGGACTGCTTTTCATTGGGTGCTTTGGTCCACTGGGCAGCATCTTGTATTGCGTCTGAGCAGAACTCTGTCATCCACAGCGGCCTTGCCTGGAGCATATACTTTGGAATAAACTATTCTTGGAGGCTGCCCAGCTTCAGAGCCCGTTTTCCTGCTGGGCAGGTATGGAGATGTTTGGAATATTGCTTGCTGCCTTAGATTACCAATCTCTCCCCTTTGGCATCTCTTTCTTTGTCTGGGAGATGGACCGGCTTTGCTTATACCAGTGCCCCTTTCTCTTCTGGTTTTAGCCGAATTCAACCAATGGTAAGACTCAGATGAAGGGAAAGAAGAGAGGTGCTGGGGTACACCTTGTCTGGTTTGCTCCTGTCAGGGACACCCTAGGACCGTGGTGTCCTAACAGCCAAGGCTGCATTTCTTCCTGGGAAGGTTTTTGTTTTTGTTTTTGTTTTGATTTTTTTTTTTTCCAAGACAAGGTTTCTCTGTGTAATAGCTCTGGCTGTCCTGGATTCTCTTTGTAGACCAGGCTGGCCTTGGACTCAGAGAGATTCGCCTGCCTCTGCCTCTCAAGTGCTGGGATTACAGGTGTGCTCCACCTCCACCAGCCCTCGGCAGCTTTTATTTTCTAGTTTTAGGAACTTTTCTCTTTCCTCCCCAGGAACCTTGAGGGGAACAGAGGCACGCCACTGTTCCTGAATGAAAGGGCGTCATACCTATCCTACAGTCTGTTTCTTTCAGAATTTTATAAATAATTCCTCTGTTCAACAACTCTCACATTATACCTTTAAACCCAGCACTTGGGAGGCAGAGGCAGGCTGAGTTCAAGGCTAGCCTGGTTTACAAAGTAAGTCCAGGACAGCCAAGGCTACACAGAGAAACTCTGTCTTGAAAAACCAAAAAACTAACCAACCAACCAAACAAGCTAACAAATACCCCAACTCTCATATTGTACAGTTTCTGAGTATTTCCTGATGAGACTTAGGAGAAAGCAGATTTCTTTGAAAGTAACCTATCACCACCCACTCCCAAGTTCGTTTTCTGCTTTACCTACTTCAAATCAGTTTCAGGTACCCACAGCCACAAACTTAGAGCTCACTGAGCTGCAGGATTTGTAACTAAACCAGCCAGTCTTCTGTACAGTAAGCTCCATGATCTGTCCATTTGCCTTGTGTTGTTTACTTGCTGGGACAGAACACCCGACCTTGGCAACTTGAAAGAGGAAGGGGTTGTTTTAGTTTACAGTTCCAAGGCAGGAAGGCATGGAGATGTTTGTGGCTGTAGTGGCAGGTGTGTGAGGCCTGCTTCCTTCTTGGCAGCTGGACTGGAACCAGAGCTGGACTACCACCCACAAGCTTTTGCAGAGCTAGTTCACACTTCCATAAGGTTCTCTCCCAAACTGTGTATCCAAGTTGGGATCAAGGGTTCAAACACGTGAGCCTGTTGGGGGCATTTCACACTCAACCCAGGTGGGCCCTGTCTTGAGACCTTTTGGACTAATGGGTGGGGCTGAAGAGATGGCTCACCAATTAAGAGGTCAGCTCCCAGGCCCCACATCACCTGGTGCACAACTGCTGTGACTCCACCCTCCAGCTTACACACATACACACACACAACACACACACACAACACACACACACATCAATAATAAAAGTAATATTAAAATAGAAATAGTAGGCTGAGAGGGAAGACCATAGCTGTAATCTGATATTGGGGTTGGATTGGTTCCCACTGTCTCTCAGGGACTTCTAACAACAGAGGTTCTTCAGAAGGGCGTGTGTGTGTGTGTGTGTGTGTGTGTGTGTGTGTGTGTGTGTGTTTGTGTGTGTATCCAGGGGCTACATTCTCTCCTGAGAGCTCCAGCAGGTGAGCTCCTTCTTTTCTCAGTGTTTGCTGGAGGAGAACTTGCTTTTACCAATCCTTGAAGTATTCAGATCACTATACTTACACTCCATGTAGCTTTCAAGAAAGACAGAGTTAAAAGCACCAATCCTCTCTCTTATGGAAATTATCTCTGACTTCATGTTTTCTATGAGGCTTTGCTCAGGTGTCAAGAGGCACACCATACAACTGGCTTTTCCAACCTGTTTCCTTTGCTTGCAGGCTCTGACAGTTTACAGCTTGCCTTCTTCCCTCTATTGCAGGTCATGTTTAACTATGTTTTCTTAAAGGAGAAACAGGAACTAGCAGCTTCCCACTTAACAAAGACCCTCAGATAACAATGGCTCAGGAAAAACAAACCAACTTCTTAGCCTGTTGAGATAAATGTTGACTGACCTTATCTAGAAAGGTAGCTCCATCGTGGCAAGGGTCAGGTCCCTCTGTTTGTCTCACTGCCTTTACCATGTGACCTAGTTAGCATGTGGCTGCTTTGTTTCTAGCTAAGATGGCCTCTCTGGCTCTCAAGGTCCATGACCCTGGCATTAGGGAGAAGAGAAAAAGGACGTGGTGAAAGGGACCCATTACTTTAAGAACATAAATGGGGAATCATATCATTTTTACTCGCAACCATTGACCAGAAGTTGACCATACCATTGTATCTGTGTTTAATGGAACTTGAAAAGTATATTCTTACTCTGATGGCTATGTGCCCAGATGAAACGTGAGGGCTCTGCTAATTTAAAAAAAAAAAAAAACCAGAATGGATGTTGAAAAGAGCTATCAGTCGTTGCTGAGAGGAGCGTTTCTCTGAGGGTTCTGAAGTCTGTAACCTATATATAGCAACACGGTATATTGGCTTCTCATTTTCCTTAGTGAGCCTGAAATATTTTGTTTTCCCAGCAGTCAGACTAGAGATTGAGCTAGCACTTGGGACTTCCCAGGTGTTGAAAATAATCTCTTAAAGAAATGGCTTTTGAGGGGTGGTGAGATGACTCAGTGGTTAATATCCCCCCCCCCTTGCTGTTACAGAGGACCTGGGTTCAATTTCCAGCACCCACATGGCAATTCACTATCATCTGTAACTTCAATTCCTGGGGACCTAAGGCTCTTCTGACCTTTGTGGGCACAAAGCATAAACACACTACATGCATATAGTCAAAACACTAGTAAAATAAAAGGAATAGAGTCCAGTGTGGTGGTGCATGCCTTTAATCCCAGTGCTTAGGGAGGCAGAGGCAGTCAGATCTCTGTGAGTTTGAAGCCAGCCTGGTCTACAAAGCGAGTCCAGGACAGCCAGGGCTACACAGAGAAATTGTCATGGTAGGTATAGTGGCACAGATCTGCAGTCTCAGGACTTGGGAAGCTGAGGCAGGAAGATTGTGTCTAGCCTTCCTAGCCTAGCATATTAGGGTTCTCTGGAAGAACAGGCTGACAGAATGAAAATACCCTCAGTGGCTGAGATTACAGGCATGTGCCTCTCTGCCTGGTTTTTGTGGTGTTGGGGCTCAAACCCAGAGCTTTGCGCATGTTAGGCAAGAACCCTGTTATATGAGCTACATCTCCAGCTAAAACGTGGTCTTAAGTGAGTGAAATGAATCTTGAGATTTCAAGTTCCTTCTTTTTTTTTTTCTTGTTTCTTTTTTTTTTTTTTTTAAAGATTTATTTGTTATGTATACAGTACACCTGCACACCAGAAGAGGGCACCAGATCTCATTATAGATGGTTATGAGGCACCATGTGTTGCTTGCTGGGAATTGAAGTCAGTACCCCTGGAAGAGCAGCCAGCCCTCTTAACCTCTGAGCCCATCTCTCCAGCCCTCAAGTTCCTTCTTAACTGATACATATCAGTCACGTTGCAGTGTCGTTATTAGGATAAATTGTTTACTTTGGGATTAATGATGAAGATAAAAGTTTTCCTTAGGCCAAACTAATCAGTGAAGGGCTTGGCCGCTGAGAATTTGACTGCTTCCTTATGCATTAGAAACAGATATCACTGATGAATCATCTATTAAAAAAAACCCATTTGGCAGCTGCAAGAGAAGGTGGACAGGATGCATTAACAGAAATTAGCTTCGGTAGATGTTGTTCGTTGCTTACACACCAGGCATCCTTTCCTTTCCTCTAATTCATGGAACGCCTGTTTTGCTTGGGCTAGCCCAGTGAATGATCAGCAACTCCTGCAAATAGAAGGTACACACTTATGTTGTTGTACGACCTAAGAGTGGCCATTTCCATTTTTCCTAGATCTTTGATGAAGTTATTATGTCTAAAGCTTTATGTTTGCTTAAAAATGCCAGGGGTTGTTAGCCTGGTGCAGTGGCACCCGCCTTTAATCCCAGCACTCAGGGAGGCAGAGGCAGGCAGATCTCTGTGAGTTTGAGGCTATCCTGGTCTACAAAGTGAGTCCAGGACAGCCAAGGCTACACAGAGAAACCCTGTCTCGAAAAAACCAAACCAACTAACCAAACAAACATACAAACAGAAAGAAAATACAAGTGGCCAAAGGACATTGTAGAGACTAAATCACCACCATTTTGTGTTCAGGGCCTGAGCACCTGACCCTACGCCCCCACCTCCACCCTGGAGTTTCCAGGGAGAGTCACAAACACACAACTAGCAACTGTTCCTAGGAGACTGCACCTGAGGCCAACCAGTCAGAGCAAGAGGTCACAGTGACCAGAAGAAACAAAAAATTCCCTCCTGTGGTCTGGCCCTGGTCCCCTCCCTTAGACCTGGTCACCCAGCCAATCAGCTTAAAGGTCGCCCTGTTAGCCAATCAAATTTTTACTAATCACTGTTGCTGAAGTCGGCTTCTGTAAAGGGTATAAAAACTGCTTTTGCTGCTTAGGGTCACCTCCTTCTCTAAGGCAGGTAGACCCCGTTGCAATGGATCAAATAAAAGCCTCTTGCGTTTGCATCCATCTCGGACTCTGTCTCTCACTGGGGCTTCCAGGAAATGTCTTTCCGGACATAAGTCTTACAGACATCATACTGTGTGGTAAGTGGTACCCAGGCCTGTGGCTAAGGATGTCATGTTCTCTAGTGGGGAAGTTTCTGCTGTTGTTTTGTCTTTGTTTGTTTGAGACAGGGTTTCTCTGTGTAGCCCTGGCTTGTCCTGGACGCTCTTTGTAGACCAGGCTGGCCTCGAAATCACAGTGACTACCTGCCTCTGCCTCCACGAGTGCTGGGATTAAAGGTGTGCGTGCATCACCACGCCCAGCTTTTTTCTGCTATTGTTTTTGTAAGGACATGATATGCCCATCAATTTCAAAATGACTTCTTATGTGTTCTTAGAGGTAAATGTCGGCAAAGGATGCTATTTGTTGTACATGGGATCAAACTGGGGCCAGGCCTTGAATATGGTAGGCAAGTACTTCCTCACTGAGCTACAACTTAACTCCTTGGGGTTTTGAGATAGGGGCTCATTTTGTAACTCAAATAGGTCTTGAGTGTCTTTAATTTTAAAAGCAATTTTGGTCTTGAACACTCTCTCTCTCTCTCTCTCTCTCTCTCTCTCTCTCTCTCTCTCTCTGTGTGTGTGTGTGTGTGTTTGTGTGTGTGTGTGTACATGCACACGTGTGTGGAGGCTAGAGATTGTTATTAAATACCTAAGCCAATCATTCTTTATCTCACATTTTCGAGACAGGCTGGCCAGTGAGCTCTAGGGATCTCTGCCTGATTGCTTATCCAGTTTTAGGATTGTAGGCACATGCCTGACTTTTCACGTGGATGCAGGAATTCACACTCAGGTCCTCATGCTTGTATGATGAGCATTTTAATGACTACATCATCTCCCTAGCCTTGGTCCAGAAATTTTTTATGCAGTCTAGGATTAGCTTGAAGTTGCAGTCTTCCAAGTGCAGGTTCCCAGGCGCTGGACTAATATGCTTGCACACGGTCCCTGACTCTCTATTGATACCATGAAGAAACCATGCACACTAGGACTGTCACTGAGTATACTTTTCTTAAGTCTTGTTTCCTCATGGCAGCAGCAACCCTGCTCCACACCTGGAGCATCCCAACCTGGAGCTTTTAGTAGTGACTGTGCTGGCAGTGATCTCCAGACACTAATCAGGGAGGCTGGTCATGAGCTCTGTAAGGTTAATAAGAAACAATTAGTTGGTCATCACAGGTGTTACTGCCATAAAAACAAACAGACAAACAAACCATCAGGGAAGCTAAGGAGTTAGTTCAAAAGACACCCAGAAAATTAAAACTTATAAAATAAAATTGCTTAGGAATTCTGTTGCAATTTTTTTCTCTCTCTACACGTGTGCACACGCATGCAGAAACACATGTACGTCAACATAAGTAGCTTATTTACTATTTTTTGTGGTGATGGGGATCTAAACCTATGATCTTACACATGCTAGGCAAGCCCTTTGTCACTGAATACATCTTCAGACTTTATAATTAATATATGTTCTATTCATACTTATACTGAATATATTCTGTGTGTTACTAGTCTTCAGCATAATGACTTTTGATGGTTGTATAGAATGCTGTTTGTTATTTGCATAGCAAATAACATAAAATAGCATAGAATACTGTTATGTTATTTTGTATTTAAATACTTTCTGTGTTGGCATTTAGAAATTCCCCCCTCTGGCTGGAGAGATGGCTCAGAGGTTAAGAGCATAAGCTCTTCTTCCAATAGTCCTGAGTTCAATTCTCAGCAACCACATGGTGGCTCACAACCATCTACATTGAGATCTGGTGCCTCCTTCTGGCATGCAGGCACACATGCAGGCAGAATATCATATAAATAATAAATAAAATCTTGAAAAAAAAAAGACCCCCCCTTCCTCTGACAGGATTTCTCTGTGTATCCTTAGCTATGTTGGACTCAATTTGTAGAACAGGCTGGCCTCAAACTCACAGAGATCTACCTGCCTGTGCCTCCCAAGAGCTGGGGTTGAAGACATATGCCACCATGCCTGGCTATACCCACCCCCCTTTCTTGGTAGAAAGTTCTTACTATCTCATTTTGGGTTTTGTTTGTTTTGTTTTTCGAGACAGGATCTCTCTGTGAAGCTTTGACTGTCATGGACTCACTTTGTAGACCAGGCTGGCCTTGAGCTCACAGTGATCCGCCTGCCTCTGCCTCCAAAGTGCTAAGATTAAAGGCATGTGCCACCATGCCAGGCAGTATCACCCTTCTTAGTGGTGGGTCTTCCCACCTCAATTAGCCCAATCAAGCTGACCTTTCACAGGTGTGCCCAGAGCTAAGCCTAAAATAAAGAATCCCTCAGAGGTGCGTCTGAGACGTCTCCTAGGTAATTACAGGTAATACCCATCACTTTTCAGTATTTTTCAGAGTTGTTCCAGGACCCATGTGGAACTTTGTTGAGGAGTTGGGGTTGATGTTGTAGATAAATGTGGACATGTTTCATGTTTCTTCAAAGAGCCCCTATACCATTTTTTGAACTCTTTCTCCATTCCCTGCCTTATGTATCTCTGAGAACTGTATCTAGGCAAAGGGTGTTTTAAAAAAATCTTATTTATTTATTTAGTTTGTGTGTGTGTAGAAAGTGTATGTGTAGGAAGTGTGTATATGTCATAGTCAGAACAATTTTTTTTTTTTTTTTGTTTTTCGAGACAGAGTTTCTTTGTGTAGCCTTGACTGTCCCAGACTTGCTTTGTGCACCAGGCTGGCCTCGAACTCACAGAGATCCTCCTGCCTCTGCCTCTTGAGTGCTGGAAATAATGGTGTGCCCCACCACCGCCTGGCCAGAGAACAATTCTTATGAAACACCGTGACCAAAAACAATATGAGGAAGAAGGGGTTTACTCCACTTTCATATCACTTTCATCATGGAAGGAGGTCAGGCAGGGACTCAGAGAGGGTAGGACCTGGAGGCAGAAGTTGATGCCGCGGCCATAGGGGGTGCTACTTACTGGCCTGCTCATCATGGCTTGCTTTCTTATAGAACCCAGGACCATCAGCCCAGGCATGGCACCACCCACAATGGGCTGAGTCCTCCCCTATTAATCACTAATTAAGAAAATGCCTACAGCCTGATTTTTTGGAAGCATTTTCTCAATTGAAGTTCCTTCTTCTCAGTTTGTGTCTTTAGTTTGTGTCAAGTTGACATAAAAATGACCCAGCACACTTGGGTCACATAGCTTACTCAGTAATAGAGCACTCACCGTGCATGCAAGGTACTAGATTTCTTCCCTGATACTGAAGGAAAAGAAAAACAGTAAACTATTATTAGTATTACTATCATTACTCTATTAGGTACCAGGAACTGTATGATGCATATCACATACACATCCTTTTTTTTTTTTTACTTTTGGTTTTTCGAGGCAGGCTTTCTCTATATAACAACCCTGGCCGTCCTGGACTTGCTTTTTAGACCAGGCTGGCCTTGAAGTCACAGAGATCTGCCTCCCTCAGCCTCCTGAGTGCTGGGATCAAAGGCATACACCCCCCCCCCCCAGCTCACATATGCATCTTTTTATATTAGTCTTGAATAATAATAATTACCATCCTGATTTGTCTGAAGAGAAAATCAAGACAGAGGATTCCAGTAAGTGGCTTCTGATTGCTCAGTTACAAAGCACAGGACTTCCCCAGCCCAGCTGGGCTTTCTGCTGAGCAGTTGAGGTAGCCAGGAGGAGCCAGTAAAGATGATGGGTGGCCCGCTACCAAAGCTCAGATATGTCTGTCCCCGAGGAAGTAGAGCAAGTCTGTAGTTACCCAAAGAGTGTGCCATTCTAACGGAATTAGTTGCGTCCCAGAGCTAAAAGCCTCAATACCAAGAGGTACCAGAGCTGAGAACCAATGAGAAGATAATAGCTAGGTGAGTGAGGAATAAACACAGGAGGAAGGGACTCCTGGCATCCCCAGGTCCTCCGGAAATGTGGGAGTGTGTTACATCACGTCCAGTCGTTTCATCCAGGAACGCTGAAATGTAAGCTTTTGATCTAAATTTTTACTCACATAAAGTTATTTTGGTACATCGGATTCCTTTCTTTTAATTTTTCTGTTTTCAAGATCACACCGTGTATAAGGACACCAGAGGCTTAGTAACCAATGTACATTTTTTTTTTCTGCAGCTTTAGAGCCGGTTGGACTATGTTTTTCTAAAATTACTGCTTTTGATGTCTGTTTTCTTCACATGGCCATGGAGATAAATACATTCTTACCCTTTACTTTTGCAAACAAAATAAAATACGATCTCTGCTCAAAAACACTGAGTAAGGAAAAGGAAAAAGCAGCTTATCAACATCCAGAACATGTGATGTTTGCTGAAAGCCCCTGGCCAGGAGGCTGAGCTGGCAGACGGGCCAACGGAAACAAGATGTGGTGAAGACGAAGCTCACTCCCCAAGTCTGCTAGAATGTGGATTTATGAACCCTGAGAGGTTGGAAGGCAAATGAGATCTAATTGTGCCTTATTTGACTTGGCTCTTGAAACGGCTAATCCTTGGCGTTCCCTGCAAATATCGCACTTTTTGTCGAACTGACCTTGCTTGAATGTTTTTCTTCTTGCAAACAGAAAGTATTTCTGAACACCCAATGGCAACTCAACTAATAAAGTTTTCAACTATAAATGTGGACCATGTGCTAATGGAGACCATATTACTGCTGGCAATGGTCCCCTGCCTTATTATCATATTTTAGCTCAAGTATTTCACACAGCAGGATCTCTTCAGGGGCCCAGAAAAACAGCCCAAGAAATGATACTTTTGCAGTTTCATACACGCACTTCAAGTATGTGGTTAAAAAAAAAGAGAGGAGGTCATCCAGATAAATAGTTAGGAAAGTTTGAAACATTGTCCACCTGAAATTGCCTTCATTAAAGATATGAAAAGTTGAACCAAGAGTTGGATTAACCGAAAATCCCCGAAATAATTCTTATACTGTCTTCAGGTTTATATTAAAACGTGTGCTACTCTCCAGAGGACATCCTGCTTTCTAATTTTATTTTATTGCTGATTTATTTAAAATTTTGGAGACAAGCTGAGAGTGGTGGCACACGCATTTAATCCCAGCATCGGAGAGGCAGAGACAAGAGGATCTCTGTGAGTTCGAGGCCAGCCTGATCAACACAGAGAGTTCCACGACAGCCAGGGGTACACGGAGAAACCCTGTCTTGAAAAACAAAACAAAATTTGGAGATAGTCTCCTTATATTCTAATCCTCTGTATTTATTAATTTGCTTTTAAAATCAATGGTGTGGGGCTGGAGAGATGGCTCAGAGGTTAAGAGCAACAACTGTTCTTCTGAAAGTTCTGAGTTCAGTTCCCAGCAACCACATGGTGCTTCATAACCATCTATAATGAGATCTGTTGCCCTCTTCTGGCCTGCAGGCACACATGCAGGCAGAATACTGTATAGATAATAAATAAACAAATCTTTAAAATCAACGGTGTGACAGGACAAGAAGCGGCAGAGGTTCCACCATCTTGCGCTTTTTACCGAGGCTGTTTCCAGGTTAAACTAGCATCTGATCTCCTTGGAGGAGAATCTCATGGAAAACTTCAGGCCAGGATGTCCACAGCTAACTTATCTTAGCCTTTGTTTTACTGCTTGTTTGTGCGGAAACCCCCTCTGGGTGGCTAACCACTTATCTTAGCTTCTGTTGAAACTTCTCTGTGACGCACACCCCTCCCCCACCTCGAGGTGCCAGAGATGAAAACTCCCCTTATCTGAGGAGTAGGGAAAAGGAAATAGAGCAAAGAGGGAGGGAGGGTGGGACCAGGAGGAGAAGAGGGAGAGCCTACGGTCAGGATGTATAGGGGATAAATAATAAAACAAAACAAAGCAAAACAAAACCAAAATCCCTGTGTCCAGGATACTAGGGGCCACACCTAGCAATCCCTCCACCCACCCACCCAATTCAACACACATACACTTGAGTATGGTCCCAGCCAGCCAGAATAAAGACTTTTTTTTATTTTTATTTATATTTATTTATTTATTTTTATTCTTTGAGAAAGGGTCTCTCTGTGTAGCCTTGACTATCCTGGACTCCCTTTGTAGACCAGGCTGGCCACAAACTCACAGCAATCTGCCTGTGTTGCCTCCCCAGTGCTGGGATTAAAGGCGTGCGCCACCACACCTTTAATTGGCTATGAACTGTCTAAATCTTCATCTCTGGTGGGCTATCCAGTAACAGTGGGTTTGAGAATTCTTGCAGCTTGGCTCCTGGGCGGGCAGGGTTCTAGCTCAGTCTTCGCATTAACAGAGTAGGTAGGGTTCTGTTGGCAGATCAGTTGCTCATTCTGTACTCTGATCCCCAACGTGAGTGTTTTGAATTAAATCCAGCTCTTACTGTGGATAACTCTGTTTGACTTCGTGTCTTTGTCAGTTATTAGAAGCGGGGTTAAAGTTGGAGGGAAAGAGCGATTTCTCCGTGTCTTTAGTTTTATTGTGATTTTTTTTACTTTTAAGACATTATGGAGCTGGGCCTGATGGCTCATGGCTGGTAAATAATGCTGTCTTTATTTCATGTTATTCTAAAATTGTGGTCCACACTTAGGGGATGGTGCCTAAGGATCAGGAATTGGAGGCTATGCTTGGTTGCCTAATGTCTTTGAGACTGGCTTGTGTTCTGTGGAGAGACCTTCTCTCAAAAATATAACACAACACAACGGGATTAAAGTGAAAAAGACCATCTCCCTGAAGAAATCAATACGTCCACATCGTTTCCGAGGAGAGCCCGAATGTGACCCGTTCCTTGTGGAAAATATTTCAGTGTGGTGGGGAAGCGTCAGGAAGGGAGGACCCAGAGGAAGGCAAGCGAGGCAGTGATGGCTGGAAGCTTCCATTCAGAGGGCTTGTAATTTCCCTTGACAAGCAGAGATGGAATTCTCGCCGGCCTGTCTCTCTCAGCTTGTATAAGAACATCCTGAAGAAAAATGCTAACAGCGTGAGTGACCTTCACTGAACGTAACGATTCATTGATTGTAAAAAATGTTTTACCTGAACTAACAATGAGCGTGTATTCCTGGGGCCTCAGCCCACTGACCTGGAACGAACCCCCTCCTATCCCCCACCCTCAGAAGTGTACTAAGTGGCCAAGGAAACAAGGCTAGAGTTTAGATTTATCTAATAGATAATTGAGCAGACTAAAAGGTCTTTTATTAGCCTTATGTGGATTACACACATTGTAGGCCATTACTCAAACCATGCGTATCCCTGTCTCTCTTTTGAACGCCTGCTCTGAGAGGCAATCGTCACGTGATCGGGAATGCAAACCAGGCAAACAAGGAGGCAAACTTACTTCCTAAGTAATCTAATGCCCTCTGCATTAAAAGGCAAGTGACTTTCGGCTGCCCCCATCTGCTCACACATGTAATTGTTAGGTTCCACGGCGATGATCCCGGAAGCACATGTTTGAGTCACAACAGGCTTGACCTGTGTTGATTCCATTACTCAACTCGGGGACAGGTAATTTGTGGAGATGATTGTCTCAGGGTTTTAAACACAACAGTCTTGGCACCAGAGTCAAATGCTTCATTTAGAATTTAGCCCAAATTCCAGAAAAGGAGTCCCTTTCTGCAGTAGCGCTCTCTCTCTCTCTCTCTCTCTCTCTCTCTCTCTCTCTCTCTCTCTCTCATTTTTGGTTTTTTTGAGACAGGGTTTCTCTGCATAGCCTTTCCTGTCCTAGACTCATTTTGTAGAGCAGGTTGACCTTGAACTGCCAGCGATGCACCTGCCTCTGCCTCCCAAGTGCAGGGACTAGTGGCGTGCGCCACCACTGCCCGGCTTAGAAATAATATTTTAATATGATCTAAATATAAAATATTTTGCTGGGCATGGTGGTGCACACCTTTAATCCCAGCACTCGGGAGGCAGAGGCAGGCAGATCACTGTGAGTTCAAGGCCAACCTGGTCTCCAAAGCGAGTCCAGTACGGCCAGGGCTATACAGAGAAACCCTGTATTAAAAAAAACAATTTATCTATCTATCTATCTATCTATCTATCTATCTATCTATCTAACATTTCCATCTTGATAGTCATTCTTGCTTATCAACCACATTTGCTTGTTCAGTTAAAGATATACGAATTTTACTAGTATGTCAGAATCTTTGATATGTTACTAAAGGCATTAATTTTTCTTTTATAGGACAGGATGTTGATACAAGCAGAGGCGGGACTTCAGCCCATTATGCAGCCCAGGCTGACCTCAAGCTTACTTTACCATGTAGTCTAGGCTCACTCTGAATGTGCTATGTAGTCCAGACTGGCCTCAAACTTATGATTGTGTTTTCCCTCAGCCTTCCTAGTCCTGGGATTACAGGTATATGTGAGCACGTCTGGCTAAAGTGTTAAATATTTGAAGCAGGATCTGGGGGGCTGTTGAGATGGCTCAGTGGTTAACAGTACCGACTGTTCTTCCAGAGGACCTGGGTTCGAGTCTCAGCACTGATATGGCTGCTCACAAACATCTGTAACTTTAGTTCCAGGGGTTGGGGTGTGTGACATCCTCTCCTGGCCTCTGTGAGTATGTACACAGTGCACATACACAATCCATACATAGAACAAATGAACAAATCTTAATAAAACAAAATAAAATATTTAAGACACAGTTTTGACTATATCAGAAATAAATTAACATATTCTTTGGATAAATTGAAACTCTAAAAATATGAATAACATTCTTTTCAACTATCTCCCAGATTTCAGGTCTCTATCTCATATGTTAGGCCTAGTCTCCATTAAATGTATCCTCTCAGATCCACTATATAATATATAAAAACCCATATCTCTCCTTGGGAATCTCTATGCTTAATATCCTCACTATGAACCAGCATTATTCCATAGTTTTTTTTCCTACTTAATAGCATGTCTGGAGGAATTTTCCTTGGTAGTATATATTATTAACCTAATTACTTGAAATTGCTTCTATACTTAATACTTTAAGTAATAAGCATTACAACACTCATTTCCTATTATATTTTTTTAGATATTGAAGTTTTTCATTTTGTACAATGACAAAGAATTCTGCATTGCATTCGGTGGGAAGGATTGTAAGCTTTGTCCCAGGTGAAAACAGTTTTGGCAGGCTTTACCCCTTGGAAACACCACAGATAGACTGAATGGAGTCATCCTGGGTCTGAAATTCGGGAAGTGGACTGGGGGACTCCAGCCGGGTTATTGTGTTTCTTTTCTTTTCTTTTTGTTTTTTTGAGACAGAGTCTCTCTGTGTAGCCCTGGCTGTCCTGTACTTGCTTTATAGAACAGGCTGCCGTCTACCTCCCAAGTGCTGAGATTGAAGGCGTGCACCACCAACTGCCTGGCTTCTTAAAACACTTAAGTTCTTGTGGGATTTTTGTTTATGTTTTCTAGTGCTTCATACACAGAATAACAAGTAGATGATAAATGGTATTTTTGTCTATGAATAAATAACAGAATTTTTGGAAACGAGAAGGGCTGTATTTTTGTGGACTGGCTTTTTCTAATACTACATCAAGGAGAAATTCTGGATTTTTCTCTTTTAGGTTTTTTGTTGTTGTTGTCTTTTTTTCCCCCCTTAAAGATAGATGATACAGTCAGCCCTTAAAATACTCACACAGGCAGACAGTGGTGGTGCACACCTTTAATCCCAGCACTGGGGAGGCAGAGGCAGGTGGATCACTGTGAGTTTGAAGCCAGCCTGGTCTACAAAGTGAGTCCAGGACAGACAAGGCTACATGGAGAAACCTTATCTCAAAAAGACAAAGCAAGCAAACAAACAAAACAAACAAAAAACTCCAACCCCCTCAAACCAAAAAACCCCTGAAAACCCTTAAAAAAAACCCAGACTCTCACTTTCTATATCTGGAAAATGAGGATATTGGCAGAGCAGAATATTCCAAGGTCAAGGATAAGGCTGGAGTGATGTACTGGCAAATCTGGCTTCAGAGCTGGGGCTCATGGCCACCAAGCCACACGACACTGCCCTGAACTAGTTAGAGTAGACTCAAGGGACACCACATTTGCTCATTCATCACTCCAAAACAATTTTGAGAATGTTCTGGGCATCATGTTAAGTTCCTGAGAGAAATGGTTCAATGACCCAGTTTTTTTTGAGTCCAGTTTAAACTAAGAATTATAACATCTTTTTCTGATACTCAAAAAAAAAAAAAACTTTTACCATTATCAGTGTGTGTGTGTGTATTTGATGCGTGCGTAAATGTAAGCAAGTTATAGCCATTGTGGCAGGTCAGAGGGCAACTTTCAGGAGATGATTCTTCCCCTTCCACCAGGGGTCTTAGGAAATCACACTCAGGTCCTCATGAACTTTTACCCCATGAACCAGTATTTCCTGAGATTAAAAAAAAAGTTTTATTTATTGTGTATACATGTTCTGCCTGCATGCCAGAGAAAGGCACCAGATCTCATTATAGATAGTTGTGAGCCACCATGTGGTTGCTGGGAACTGAACTCAGGAAGGTTGGAAGAGCAGCCAGTGCTCTTAATCTCTGAGCCATCTCTCCAGCCTGATAATTTTTAAATTAATTTTAAAATTATACCGGGCGTGGTGGCATATGTCTTAATTCCCAGCACTTGGGAGGCAGAGGCAGGAGGATCTCTGTGAGTTCAAGGCGAGCCTGGTCTATAGAGTGAGTTCCAGGACATCCAGGAATACAGAAAATACACAGAAAAACCCTGTCTCCAAACACACAAAGCAAAACAAAATTATGTATACATGAAAATGTATGTGTGTGTGTGTGTCTACTCTTGAGCATGAATAAAATGAGCCTAGATTATCAGAAAGTGTTGTGACTGGAATTACAGGCCATTGTGAGTCTCCTGACGTGGGTTTTGGGGTGCTGGGAACCGCATTGGAGTCCTCTGCAAGAGTGACATGTGCTCTTAAAAACGGAGCCATCTCTCCAGCCTCATCTTGAGATTAAACATATATAAATATATAACATGTAAATATTACCATATGTGGAAATATATTTCTCTTTTATATTACCACATATGGACATATAAGTTATTATATGTAAATACATAACATATATTTAGATATATAAAATAACAATCATATATATGACTATTTTGTATATACGTGTGTGCCCACGCGTGTGTGTGCACACCTGGGGAGATCAGAAGAGGGTGTCAGATCCCTCTTTGAACTAGAGTTCCAGATGGTTGTGAGCTACTATGTGTGTGCTTCGGAACCGAACTTGGGTCCTCTTCAAGAGAAACATGTGTTCTTAACTAGTGAGCCATCTCTTAAGCCCCAAGATTTTTTTTTTTAAGGTGGTGTAGTCATGAATTTCTGGAGTGACTGGAAGACAGGAGCCAGTCTGGCTGACTTCTTGTTGGTGTCCTCCTGGGTTGTAGGAAACCTGCTGGGATGTGACTCATGGAACTTTACACACGCCCTGCACTGAGGCCATTATTCTTCTGGATTCTGAAGTGTGAAAGCATAAATCTCGTCATCTTTCCCTCCCGTTGTTTCTTTATTCTCCTCTCCCTCTGGCACCGCTCGCCCTCTTCTCTCTTCTCTATCTGCCTGTATGTTTTTTGTTTTTTGTTTTTTTTTAATCTCGTCTGCACTGAGAATTCAGCATCTTTCCTAATCAGAGAGAACTGTGTTAATAATCTCATTAGGTTGATAAAAACAATGCTAAGGTGAAGTATATAAATGTTCTACTTCTGAAGACTCAAATTGTGTTTTATGGAAAGCGAATGACCGAAACTCACTCTTTTATGGTCAAATATGAGCCAGATGAACTCACAGAGGAGGCAGTGTAGGAAAAGAATGGGAACATTTAAAGAGGCAGAAATCCATCTGTAAGCACCATGCTCCTTGTGTATCATAGTACAGGCCAAAGAACTTTTCGGTGAGCATATTTTTCCTCTTAGGTTGATCTATATTGACAACCACCCATGGTCACCAGTTTCTTAAGGGTAGACTGTGGCTTGAAGGCGGCAGAGGTGACAGTGTACTATATTTCACCGAGGCACATTGGCCATGAAAATAACAGTTATTGCTCTTGCCACTCAATGGTCAATGCCTTTCAGTATGAACACGAGGAGTGACATAAATTATGTTTCCACTAGGTTCCTTGAAACTGCTACAAGGTGGAGGTGGCAGGGGCGAGTGGAGAAATCCAGGCAGAATGTTCTGTAGCTGTTAGTAGGGAGAAGGGGGAAAAAAACCCAACAAGAAATATCATCATGGCAGGGCACACCAGGGTGTAAATGCAAGCCATATTTACCTCTGTTAATAAAGACCAAGGCTGGTTTGCTGGTGCCCTAGCAATCTGAGCCTCACAAGCATTGTGGTTTCCAAAATTATTCCCAGTTAGGCGCTGCTACAAGCAAAATATGCTGCTGGCTGTGACATAATGAGAGGGATAATAAATATATAAGACTTGGAATCTCCTGATGAAAAATGAAAGGGATTTTATGAACCCAACCAGTCAACTCAGCTGAAAATCCCCCAGTGTGCTCAGCCTGATTAATGCCCTGGCCCTCCACGTGAGAGCCTCAGCTTCAATTTCCTATTCTGATATCTTGTTCTGGAGGCAGCTACGGTAGGGATCATTATAGGGATTGTGGGTTGACCTACTGTTGGGAAATGTATAGCCTGGAGATCATGGTGGGAGACATTGAGAGGTCAAAGCTGTGGTGTGTCAGCATGTACCCAAGAAATGGTATCATGTGTCTGCACAGAACTAGAGGCAAAAATTAGAAGAGACATTTGGTGGCAGCAATGTTGGGGTTTTGATACATCACCGGAGTTCTGTCCTCCTATGTCTCTCTGTTCCTCTCCCCCCTGATTGATTCAGTCCTACAGGGTCATATAATAGAGAAGGGAATCTCAAGGTCAAGGTCATCTGGTCCATAAGTTGTGAGATTCAGACAAAAAGCTGCAATCTGTTGCTGGTATACAGGTTCTTTGTTCACACACACACACACACACACACACACACACACACACACACACACACACACTACAGTGGGGGTAGGAACAGACCAGGCATCCTGTCTAAACTAATTTATTTCATGAGATCATTTCTCCACACTCCATTTCACGTTGCCCGTGGAGACATAAACCTAGTCCCGAGTAAAAGAATGAAGACTGTTGGTCCCTCATTTGGCCCTAAATGTCATGCAGAAAATGTTTTCTTAGCTCAGTGCTAGCCCCGGAAGGCTTGTTTTCTTGACTTTCAAACCTTGCCAGCCAGAAGGCACATCACTCTGAAAGGGTTTTGCAGAGAAGTCGGAGTCTTGATGGAAAATTTAAGCCCAGGAGGATGTTACTGTACAGGGAAGACTGGGCTATGGGTAAGATTTGGTAAGAATGTTTCCCTCTGATGGGAGTTCTGGCCTGTGGGTTTCTAAGCAAGCTTGATTTTATAGACATTAGCTTTTATGAATCACCATAAAGATTGATGCAACTTTATCTCATGTGTGTTAAGGCACATCTCTTAATTAATCATTAAAGAAAAAAAAAATAGAAGAATAAAGCAAGAGAAAATTATGGGTTTGTCTTGTCCTAGATAATGTTTTAAGCTCTTTGACCCCTCTGAACCCAGAGAAACTGGTCTGTGACTCCAAGAAGTAAAATGAATTGCCAGGTCATCACACCTTGCCCACAGCAGACCTCCTTTCACATTCAATAAATGATGTGTGATTAGAGGCTGGCCATTAATATCCCGAGGGAGGGTGCTTTAAGAGACCTTTTACTCTCTCGGCTGATCAGAGGCTGTCCTGAGTGCCACGGCATTTGAACCTCCCCTTCCCCTTCTGGTGCAGTGTTCTGATGGCTTCTGAATGCACATTCCGTGGTCCTTTTCGAATTCTAGCTTCCTTGTCATCAATGAAGCCAGTAGCCACTACACGGTCTGCTTTGTAGAATGGTCTACACACTAGATCCTGTTAATTTTCATAACTGTGTGTTTATAAAAAGACTTAAAAGACCCTCCAAAAACCAGACAGACATCTGTAAGTGACAATCTCTATTACTTCTCATTTATATTCCAAACAGTATTTGGTTTTTTTTTTTTCAATCTCTAGAGCATGAACCCATCACCCAAAAAGGCATGCAAAGGCACAGACCATGATGGGGAATAGAGAAGGTACATTTTTATAACTTCCCCCATGTCATATTGATGCTGCTTACAGTAGCATGGCAAGACACTGCGTTAGAATTAAAATGTCAAATTAACCAGTTGAAAGCCCCAATCAGAGTGTGGACTGGAATGGGAATAAAGACAATAAGTTGTGAAGCACAAAAGAGAACGAGGACGTTCAGAGTTAGGAATGATGTACAAAGGATAAATAGGGGCGCATGTTCCCTAGAAGAAAGCTCTGGGAAGCCCAAGGAGTAGACGACTAGTAAAGAGCAAGATAGAGGAGCCCTGCAGCCGTAGTGTGCACTTTCCACACATTTAACCAGACCAACCATTCCATTCACAATTGCCCCCTATGGCCCTTTCATCTCGCCATGTAAGAAGCCCAGTGGGAATACCACGTACTGCACCATTTGAATGTGAAGGAAAACTAAGAGTAGCAGACCAATAAGCAAGCTGTAAACCTAACTGAGGCATTGTTTTTGACCATCTAGGTAGCTCTACTTGCAGATATCTCTTTGTGTAGTAGACAGAGGTTAATGCAAGACCTCAAAACTGGTCAAAGTGCAGAGGCTAAGTATCAGTGCAATGCTTAGCCACAATGACACGTCTCTATCACTCCTGATCAAGGCTCAGAGACCATTGAGAAAGAGGGAGTGCAAAGACTGTAAGAGCCGGAGGCCACAAGAAGTCCAAAGGGAAACTGTCTTCTGAATGTGAAAGAACCACTGCCCTCCTGAACTCACAGCCCCTTTGGCTGAGTGCAGGAGGTATGTGCCAGATCATGCCAGTCAGCATTCTAGCACGAAGGTGGAAGGGCTTTATGGGTACCTACTCTTAACTGAGGAGCTATGGACAGTTGATCGCTTCTTGGGGGAGGGGCAGTAAGTTTTCTTTTAGGATGTGGCCACTGGTTGGTCAACCGCACTTCTATGGATGGCATCACACAGGAGTATATAGGCAGCATAAGTTGGACAGGACAGGTTATTTTTAAAAAGAGGGCATAAAGTAGAGGGGCAGGGGGATAGTGGGAAAGGTTCTAGAAGGATCTGGGGGAGTGATGGAGGGTGAGTCTGATCAAAATACATTGTATGGACTTTTTAAAGAATTAATAAATATGGTTTTTTTTGAAGTTGACTCTGTTCAAATGGATGATGCAAAGAAATCGGGAGGGTAGGGATGGAGGGGAGGCGAGGAGAGAAAGAGGCTCACCGTGCTTTAGATTTGGGCTGAGGTACTGTGTACCATTCCTTGGAATTCAACGAAGAACCTTCAACCTGGGTCTGCTTAGCAGGAGTCCTGGGTGAACTTTGATTAACCACGCTCCCCGGACAGACAGGAGTTCAGTGCTGTTCTTTGTTGCTTCAGAAATGGACAGATTGAGAACAACTGCCAAGTCTTTGAAGTGTGTTCCTGTGGGGCTGGGCCTCACGGCTGCTCAAACCTGAAAATAATAATTTCACCGTCGGGGTTAGAACCTCACCGTATTGGAGCTTGGCTGGCTCAGTAAGTCTGTTTGAAAATAGTTGAGAGGCGGGGCTCATCATGTAAGCTAGTCAGGAAACATACCTAGATGCATTTGGTGGCAACCTGAGGCCTCTTGTGCCACCCTTTATTCTTTTCCCACATCCTGTTTTTCAAGAAGCACTCAGTTCTTCTGATTTCAAAATTTTCCCATTTATGCGTCATTGGAAATAACCCCCTTGACTCTAACTATCCAGTAACACAGTGAGTGTGGCCTAGGGAACTTATTTTTGAGAGTGTATTTTAATTATAGCATTTCTCTGTTCCCTTTCCTCACTCCAAACCCTTCCTATACTATCCTTCAAATGCATGACCTCTTTTTCATCAATTGTTATTTCATGTGTGCATGCATGTGTGTGTGTGTATGTGCGTGTTCCTAAATATAACCTGTTGAGTCTACCTACACAATGTTACTTGTGTGCATGCTTTCAGGGCTGACCGTTTGGTGTGCTCTTCTCTGGGGAGGACCAACTCCCTAGCTCCCAGCTTTTCTCCACTGGCTGCAGTTCTTTGTGTAGGGTTGAGGCCTCAGGAGCTTTTCTGGTCTAGGAAAAATTTTAAAGATCTATCTATCTATCTATCTATCTATCTATCTATCTATCTATTGGCACCGGATCACATTACAGATGGTTGTGAGCCACCCTGTGGTTGCTGGGAATTGAACTCAGCACCTTTGGAAGAACAGCTAGTGTCTTTAACCTCTGAGCCATCTCTCCAGTCCCCTTGCCTAGGGAATTTTATGAATACTGGGGTTGACTGTTTCAAGACTCATGCTTCCCTTACCAGAGAAGCCTTCTCTGACCTTGCAGTGTAATGGGGAAGCTTCTCCTTTGGATTTGTTTGCTTATTTATTGTCTGGTCCGTGCCTTATGATCAGCACATGCTCCCCAAGACCCGAGTTCCTGCTCCATTTTCACATTGCCTATACCTGAACTGACCCATAATGGCTCCTGGAGATACTTATGGCTGCATGCACACACTTCTACTATGGTGAACACTGTTGACATCTTGTGTTCATTCTACTGGATAAAACACACTTTAACAAGACTTCTGTGCTTCTCAAAGGAATAGAAAATATGCTTTGGTAGAAATAGAAATTGAAAAATTGGGTTCTTTGATGAAGGTCCCTAGGGCATTATACTATTCTCTACCTTGGACTGTGGGTGACATGGAGGTGACAAGTAACAATCTTGTTGTCTCTGGCATGCTCAATCATGACCAAAATGGTGCAATAAAGTCACGTGAAAATGGTGAAACGCACTCCTTCCCTAAGCTACCCTCCTATCCTGTGGGGGCATCTGCAGGAGGCTGTTTTGTCATGGTTCCCTGTCACTGCGATGTAGGACCTCACAGGAAAGTGGCTCATCATTTCAGGGTGTATATAGGTACAAGAACTCTGAATTCTAGGTGGATGAACTCTTCTGATCTATGCCGAAAATGAGTCCTGACCAAAACTGGGCTTCATCTGCCTTAGTTTCCCAAGTGCTGAGATGATAGTCTGTGCAATTGTCCTAGTTAGGATTTTATTGCTATGGATAAATGCTATGAGTATGGCAACTCTTCAAAAGGGAAACATGTCATTGGGGCTGGCTCACAGGTTCAGAGGTTTGTCTCATTGTTGTCATGAGACAACTGCGTGCACAGTGCCACGCAGGAAGACATGATGCTTAGAAATAGCTGAGAGTTTTACATCCAAATCCACGGGCAGCAGGAAGAGAGAGTGACATACTGGGCTTGGCTTGAGCAACTGAGACCTCAAAGCCCATCCTCCCACTGTCCCACCCCCCACCCAGTGACACAGGTCCTCCAACAAAGCCATACCTACTCCAACTTTTTGTTTTCTTTAAAAAAATTTATTATTATTATTATTACTATTACTATTATTATTATTATTATTTTGGTTTTTCAAGACAGAGTTTCTCTGTAGCCTTGGTTGTCTTGGAGTCATTGTGTAGACCAGGCTGTCTTGGAACTCACAGCTATCCACCTGCCTCTGCCTCCTGAATGCTGAGTGCTGAGATTAAAGGCATGTGTCACCATGCCCAGCCAACTTTTCATTTTCTTTCTTTCTTTCTTTCTTTCTTTCTTTCTTTCTTTCTTTCTCTCTTTCTTTCTTTCCTTCTTTTTCTTTTTTTGTTTTTTTTTGAGACAGAGTTTCTCTGTGTAGCCTTGGCTGTCTTGGACTTGCTTTGTAGACCAGGCTGGCCTAGAACTCACAGCAATCCACCTGCCTCTGCCTCCTGAGTGCTGGGATTAAAGCCAAACACCACCACGCCCCGCAACTTTTCATTTCCTAAAAGACCAGTGAAAGGAAATCATAGACCATGGTGCTTGTCATCCTTTGTAGAGTTTGGGGTGAGTCTTTGCTCTTTGTCAGTATTTTCCAATGAGTTTGAAAAGGGAAAACATCAGAGTTGTGAAACACAATTCTCAAGGATACTACCACACCAGTATGTGGTCTGCAACCGTAGCCTACAAAGTAGGGCCAGCTATGAGCGTGCTGGAGATGCAAGTACTCTGGCACCACCCAGCCCCATGGTGTGGAGAGGATCTGTGTTTTACTTTTTCAAGGTTCTGGTGGCTGCTGCAATTCCTTGCTGGCTACAGTATCAGTCCAGTCTGTGCTCCTGTGGTCATAGAAATCAGAAAACTGTGTGGGATCAGCAATTTGTGTACTGACCAGCTCTGTGGGTGATGCAGATAGGCTCTGATGTTTGAATGTCACTGTAAGGAACTGTGCTGGCTAGTTTTATGTCAACATGACACAAGCGAGAGTCATCTGAAAGGAGGGAACCTCAATTGAGGAAATGCCTCCATAAGATACAGTTGTTGGGCACTTTCTTGACTAGTGATTGACAGAGGAGGGCCCAACTCATCCTAGGTGGTCCCATCCTAAGCTGGTGGTCTTGGGTTCTATAAGAAATCAGGCTGAGCAAGCCATGGTGAGCAAGTCACTAAGCAGCAGCCTTCCAGGTTCCTGCCTTGTTTGAGTTTCTGCCCTGATGGACTATACCCTTCCCTTAGTGATGGATTGTTTCCTGGACGTGTAAGCTGAATCGAATCCTTTCATGCCCAAGTTGATTTGGTCATGGTGTTTCATGACAGGAATAGTTACCCTAACTAAGACAGCTAATGGTGATACTCACTAGGTGATGCAAAGTTGAACAACATCATCACCCATCAGCTTTCTAGAACTGCAGAATCAAGAACCGGAACTAGTGTAGCAAGATCCCCAACCCCTCCTCCCCAGAACTGTTAGGACAATCTGAGAAGTCCTTGGTCTAGAAGCTATTAAAGTTCTTATGTCCTGGGAAAAGGCTCCGTGTGCAGCACTGAAGCTGTTGCATCAGTCTAGCTTGCTTTTTGCACTATAATTTTGGTAGCTTATGTTTTTGTCTCTTTTAGGCTTAAAATTATTTATTGTTATTATTTGGGCAGGTGTGGAGGTCAGAGGACAACACTGCGGAGCTGGTTTTCTCTTTCTACATTTATGTGGCTTCTAGAAGGGTTAGCAGGCTTGTGTGGCAAGCCTTCACACTGAAAACGCCCCTCTTCTTAGTTTTTTGAGATGGAATCTCACAGTGTAGCTTAGGCTGGCCTTGAACTCATGATACTCCTGTTTCTCTCTCCTACCAGCTAGGACTTACAGGAATGATCACCATGTTCTGATGGAATCTGAAAAAACGTTTTATGAATTTGAACACAAGTTTTAGCAATTAGCTTGCTGATTCTCCATCTTAGAGATGGAGAATTTTTTCACAGATACATTTTTTTTCCATGTAAAATATTCAGATTTGCTTTGGAACATTAGCATTTAATATTCTGATGAAGAAATGAACACGGAAATTTTAGAATAAAACACTTTTTATGATATATTTATGAATTTATTTTATAATGATATTTATGAAAATTCCTTTTATGATGCATTGATAATTTTTCATTGTTTCTCATTTTTAATGAAATTTTATTTATTTATTTTTTCCTGTTTCCCAACTCCTCCAAGGTCCTCTCCACCTCCCTGTCTACCCAACTTCATGTGTTCTCTCTCTCTTTCAAAAATAAAATCATCACTTGATACCCTATGAGCACATACAGGGGGAGGAGGTCCCCCTCAGTCACAGTCTTAGGGGAGGGGAATAAGGGGAAAATGGGAGGGAGGGAGGAATGGGAGGATACAAGGGACGGGATAACAATTGAGATGTAATATGAATAAATTAAGAAAATATATTTTAAATAAATAAATAAAATCACCATCAGAAACAAAAAATAAAAGTTAAAACAACAGCAACACAAAGCTCAGTAAAACAAAACAAAAAAAAATTGCCAAAAAAAACAAAAAGTCCACCCAAATCCATGGAATTTATTGTGTGTTGGTTGACTGCTCTTGGGTATGGGGCCTGTCCTGGAGTGTGTTTGATGTACCTAGCGACATTTCATTGGAGATGTCCACTTCCTCCTCTCGGTGCTGGGACCAGTCTGGCTTGAGCATGCATGTGCTGCCACAGCCTCTGGGATTTCAGGTGCTCATCAGTCCTGTTGTATCTTTAAAGTAACTGGAGAGAGTTCAGACTGTGCTCTCTGCCTTTGATGGCTAACTTTAAAATTCAAAAGATTACTTTTCTGAGGAGCCCAGAAGCCCAGAAAGGTCTTGGCAAAACGAACTTCGGTTGATGTTCAACAAAATCACCTGCCTCTTATGTCACTATTTCTCCACCATATTATTTTCCTATCGAGCATGTAAAATAGGATGAAAAATTAAAAATGAGATTCAGGAGGCCTTATCCTTCCGTCCCTGCTCATGCCTCCCCCCGTCATTTCGTTGAGGTTTTGAGAGCTGCCAAGAGACCCACACTGGTTAACAAATGGCTAATTGACAGCCACCCATCTGTTGACGTGATTTTGGCTGTTCTCAGAGAGACTCAATGATCGTTAAGTTTTGTTTCCCCTCATGGGGGAAAGCTGTGACATACTGATCGTCTGACAGAGTTAGAAAGACTTCTGACTTGCTATTTATGCGGGCCAAAGCAAACCTTTCTGGGTTGTTCCATACCTCGTTTCTATCTAAATTCTCATAGTTTGAGTACATTAACGACAAGCAGGCATTGCCGGCTTTAATGGTGGCAGCACAGAAATACTGTCATTTTTTGTTTTTCTTTTCTTTTTTTTTTCTGAGACATGATTTTTTTTCTATATAACTTTGGATGTCACTATGTAGACCAAGCTGACCTCGAACTCAGAGATCCCCCTGTCTCTGCCTGCCAAGGGCTGGGATTAAAGGAGTGTGCTACCACTCCCCAGCCTTTTTTTTTTTAATTGTTTGAGACAGGGTTTCGTTGTGTAGTCCTTGATGTCCTAGAACTTGCTCTGTAGACCAGGCTGGCCTTGAACTCAGAGATCTGCCTGCCTCTGCCTCCTACACAAAATGCTTTTAAAAGCGTGCGCTCCATGCTTGGCTTGTGTCTCATCTTTTGAAACATTGTAGAGCAGACAAATTGTGATCAATCTGCTTCTGCTCCTTGAGCATTTTGTGTCTTCTCATGTACCTCATGGTTTCCTTGGCATCTAAAACACACAAAAACATTTACAGGGTGAGAGGAGCAAAGTACAAAGGTAATGCTGGAAAGGTACAAAGGAGCTGATCTGCTCTTTTTGCCTTTGAGAACCTTGATTAATATCGCCTAGAGAGGTTAACAGAGCTCTGATGCCTCACATGAACATAGCTTCCTCCTTTGGACAGTATCCCTATAGCGTTTGTATGACATCCCAGGATGAGTGCAGCGCTGTTCTGTTTCCTGCCTCTGCTTCCATGTTGACCGATGATGAGCAATCTCCCTTTGTGTAGATGCCTTTAACTGTTCTTAAAGATGTAGGTAGAACTCAGTCTACGCTCCAGTAATTTTTTTTTTTGTACATGGGTGTGTTTGGTGTATATGCAGGTGTGCATTTCTGTTTGTATGTGTGTGTGTGCCCATGCATATGGAAGCCTAAGGTTGGTTTGGGGTGTCTTCCTTAATTAATCTCCACCTCATATATTGAAGCAGGGTTTTTGCGATGAACCTCAAGCTCATTGCACCAAGTAGTCTTTCTCTTCTTCAGAACACTGGGATTAATGGTTGGCCACCATGTCTACATGAGCTCTGGGGATCTGAACTCAGGTCCTTCTGCTTGTGTGGCAAGCACTTTATCCAGTGAGCCATCTGCCCAGCCCTAATGTTCTCTTCATCTTAAAAAAAAAAAAAGAGAGATTCATTTATATTTTTAAAAGTTGGGAATATGCCTGTCGTGGGTATGTGCACACAAGTCCAGGGACTCTCAGAGGCTAAAAGAGGGTGTTGGAGCCCTCGGATCGGACTTACACGTGGTTGTGAGCTGACTGATGTGGGGGCAGGGCTGGAAACTCTACTTGGGTTGTCTGCAGGAGCGATATGTGCTCTTAACTATTGAGCTACCTCCCCAGCCTCTTAATTTTTTTGTTTTAAGTAATGAACATATAGGTCTTTTCTAAGTTGCTAGAGTCATCTGTGTTCATGCAAAACATTAATTTGGTCAGAAAGTAACCCAAACCTCCAGAAACATTATGCTTTCTTATATGAATGAGCTTAATAATTGAGCACTCTGTGCAAGGAACCATGCCTAAAACTGGGGACATCATATTTAGCAAATCAGCACAGTGTTGTTTGCATACTGCTCATAGTAAGGAGACAAGAGCCAATTAAGTAATACAAATGAAGCGAAGTTTCAGTATGACGAACATTAGGCTGGTACAGGGAGCTATTTTAAGGAAGAGATGTTGGAACTGAGATCCAAACGAACGGTAAGAGTTGACAATTAGATAAAGAGAAAGAAAGGTCGTCCAGGAAGAAAAGAAAGAGGGTACCATTTTGCTGAAAAAAAAAAATTAAAAAAAAAAAAGGAAAATTGGAATTCTTACTTTTTGTGGGGAGGGATTATGCATTTCAAGCATCTAGAATTCTTGGAGGACCCTGCAGATATAATATGACCTGGGCAGCAGTCTGCACTACTAGTAGAAATGTATTTATAGATGAACTTCAAAAGCAATACAATTTACTTAGAGAAATTGCTAGTATTAAACGAAAGGGAAAATTGTTAATAGTTAATGGGGGAAAAGGACAATCCAACCAATTAAAGAAAAAGTAGAGTGGTATAAGCAAGAGGAAAACCAAAAGAATATAGTGTTTTGAAGGCCAGAACACTCTAAGATGATGCCAATCATGTGACGTGGTCCTGGGTAAAGGAAAGGCTCATTAATAGCGACCTTAAACTGTCTATGGCAATTGAAAAGGACTGGGAGAGAAAGGATTGGTATACAAGACTGAGAAGGCACAAGGGGAGAGGAACTTGTACTGGAGTTCAGCTTTACAATTCTGTTATATGATTAGTTCTCAGTTTTATCTACAATCACTTGGAAGGTGTGTCAAAACACAGCTTGCTGCCTTCCCTCCCAGAATTTCTGATTCCGTGAGTAGAGAATGTGACCTGCACATTTGTTTTTGTTTATGAGATCTGGCTTTTTGCTGTGTTGATGAGGCTAGCTTCAAGCTTGTGAGAGTCCCAAGTGCTGGGGTAACAGATACAAACTACTATGCCCAGTGCAAGCAGAGAATTTGCCTTTATAAAAGTAATTTCCCGAATGATGCTGGTGTTGTTGGTTCAAGCAACTCTGGCCCATTGCCAATAAAGACCCGTTTGGAAGCAGAAAGAATTAATTTCCTTTGTTTTGCTAAAGGAAGGCCAAAGCTATGAAGCTGTTTTGAAAGGGAGCGCATAGATCTTCGCATAGATAGGGTGAAGGACAATTCAGAAGTGAGGGCCTGAGGAAAGATTTGAAACACGCTCCTAGACAGCGGGGTGTGAGACGGCCTGAGAAATACTGTGGAATTATCGTGCGTCCCTGAAAGTCTTTTTGAGACTGCTGGTTATGATTTGATGCTTTCGGTCTCTGTTTACTGTTTTCCGCAGCATGATGTGACTGCTCAGCTGTGGCCTGGACCACGGTCGTTTACATTTGAGGTGGCCATTTTGGAAGGTGTGTATGATGAAAGCAGAGGGGTGCATAGAGTCCTTGGCAAAGATCTTTGTGAATTATTGCAATGGCAGATAATGCAGTCTACGTTACGGAGTGGAGTGGAGAGAGGCCAATGGCAGCGGAGCTTGGGAAAGGCCCAAAGTTAGGACTTCCAATCTCTCTTTAAGACCGAATAAGATTTCAATTTTCTCTCTCCCACATCCACAGACTTAAAATTTTTTTTTTCCATTTTAAAATTCTTCCTTATTTTTTCCTCTGCCCCTTCCTCCTCCACTTCTTTTTTTCTGGTGTTTTGTGACAGGGTCTCACAATGCAGCCTTGGCTGTCCTGGAACTCACAGAGAGCTCCCTGTCTCTGACTCCTGAGTTCTGGGACTAAAGATGTGTGCCACACTGTCTGGAATTTTTTTTTCAATCTGCCAGTTTTTACCTTCCCCCCCCCACCCCCTTTCTATCTATCAGCTTTGAACCTATCTTGTATCTTTTATCTATACCTTGGCCATTGTGAATAGTGATGCGATACATACAGGAATGCAGATATCTCTTGACAGATATATTTCATTTCCATTGGGTCTGTGTCCAGAAATGGATTGCTGGGTTGGATGGGGTCCTATCATTCAGTTTTTGAAGTGTTTTTATAGGTCTTCCAGGATGAATGCTGACTTCTGTTCTACCAACAGGGAGCAAATGGTTGCCTTCCTCTACAGTCCCACCAACCCCTACTATCACTTGTCTTTTTTTTTTTTTTTATAACAGTGGGATAACAGATGTGGAGTGGCATAATTACTTCAGTTTGCAGTCCCTGATGGTTAACAATATCAAGCATTTCTCCATATACATGCTGAACATTTTGTGCATATTCTTCTGAGTTTGTTTGTTTGGTTTTTTTTTTTTTTTTTTTTTTTTTGATTCTTTACCCATTTTGAAATCGGGTTGTTCCTCCCATTGATTTGGGTCTTCTTCATTTTTTCTAATGTTGCTTAGTTTTCAGTGTGGTGATATGTTTTTTTTTTAAACTGTGTAATTAAAATTTTTTGAGCATTTTGTTTTTGATGCTATTGTAAGATTATTTTCTTGGTTACTTCTGTGGATAATTCGTTGTTGCTGTATAGAAATGCTGCTGATACTTGTGTATTGATTTTGTATCCTGCCACTTGACTTACTCTGTAGATTGGTTCTGTTATTTTTTTAATGTGTTCACTTGGTGTGTGTGTGTGTGTGTGTGTGTGTGTGTGTGTGTGTGTGTGTGTGTGATTAGAAGAGAGATAGATAGATAGATAGATAGATAGATAGATACAGAAACAGAGAGAGACAGAGAGAGACAGAGACAGAGAGACAGACAGAGAGACAGAGACAGAGACAGACAGAGATACAGAGATAGAGACATAAAGAGAGAGAGAGAGACAGAGAGACAGAGACAGAGATACAGCCAGGGAGAGGGAGGGAAGGAGAGCATGTATGTAGAGTATGTGTGGTATACATGTGTGTATGTAGATGTGTATGACCATGTGGGCACATCTGGAGGCTGGAGTTGGACTTTATCTTTCTTCCTCTATCACTCTGCCCTGTTTTCTTGAGGAAGGCCTTTCACTGTGCCAGAAGCTTGTCATTTTGCCTAGGCTGGCTAGCCAGCAAGCTCTCGGGATCTGTCTCCGTCCTCTAGTGCAGGGGTCATAGGCATTTGTAGCCACACTCAGATTATTACATGGATGCTTGAAGAGTTTCTCTTTGCATGACATTTACTTCTTTCTCTTGCCTGTTTTCTCTGGTCACAGCTAGCCTTACTGTGTCCAAAAGTGGCAGGAACAGCATCCCTGTAAACTGACTGCCACTGGGATGACAGTGAGAGAGCTCTGAGTAATTGAAGGAGGACAGCAAGAGATGCTGGTGAGAATGGTGAAGAGAGGACCAGAGGGAGAGTTTTCTCTGGACCATGAGATTGGAGGAATGCAGTGTCTCTTTCAAGATATGGGCTGCAGTAAGGCCCCATGGTGAAGCGAGTTTGGGGACAAGAGCTCCAGGAATGAGGGGTGTCTGCCAGCTATGGAGCGTGTTTCCCAGAAAGGAAAGCAGAGTGGACGCAGCTGTCTGTATGCTTTTCTTCTTTATTAAAAAATGAGGAAGCCGGGTGGTGGTGGTGGTGGTGGTGGTGGTGGTAGTGGTGCACACCTTTAATCCCGGCACTTGGCAGGCAGAGACAAGTGGATCTCTGTGAGTTCAAGGCCAGCCTGGTCTACAGAGCAAGTATCAGGACAGCCATGGCTACATAGAGAAACCCTGCCTGGAAAACAACAGTATCAACAACAAACAAACAAACAAACAAACAAAATGAGGGGGAATTACCTTAGCAAGGGTAACAGAGCTAACAGGCAGTGAAGCTGGCACAAGAATCTAGTGCACTACTGATTTCTGGCCTAAGTTTCTGCTGCTCTTTCAAAAAAGTATAAAAGCAAATTTATCCGGTAGGGAAGCCGAGGGTTCTGATTCTGTTTCTCTCAGTTTGTCTCATAGCCTTTGTTTTCATTTATTTTGACTAAAGCTTGTGATACAAAGTTCCTTTTGTTAACTATAACATTTTTTTCCCTGTAATTTTTCTTTTGGAAATGGGTTCACATAGCCCAGGCTGGCCTGAAACCCCCTCTACTGTAGCTGAAGATGACCCTTTAATTTCTGGTCCTCACAATTCCACCTCCAGAGTCCAGGGATGACAGGCGTAAGCTACCATGCCTGTTTTATGAGCTGTTGAGAACTGAACCCGGTGCTTTATGCCTGCTAGGCAAGCACTCTGCTGAACTACCTTCCCTTATAAATATTTTGAGTGGCCCTAAATGATTTTCGGAATTTTGGCATCATTTATCTTAAACAAGTAAATTGGAAACCAGGAATTTTAATAGGAGGCACGTCTCAGAGAGCAAAGGGAAAGAGCAATGAGGATCATATTTTCCCTCTGAAAGGTTCTTAAATTCTCCTTGTTCTCGGAGTCTATGGGCACAGGTCCTTAACGAGCATTATGGATGTAGCATACTCTCTTCCCCCACAGTGCGAATGAGTAAAACAAATTGTTGAGAAAACATGAGCAACTTAAATATTTTCTTAAAATAATTTATGGCTTATTTTTTCTATCTCCAAGTGCTAGATTTAATAAAATCTATATTTCCACTGAGTCACTTTTATTCCACCAAGATGTATTTAGGTAGAATATTACATCTATGTAAAACTTGGCACTAAGTTTCTCTTTCCATACTTTAATATAGGAAGGGATCATTAAATTGGAAAATTTTAGGGTAGATCTAACCCAGATTTGAGTCCTCTAAGCATGCGTGTGTCCCAATGTGCATGTTTTGGTACAGTGGAAAGCATCTATGACAAAGTCTCCTCCTTGCTGACAATTAGTCATGAGTTCTGCATTTCTGCAAACCAAATTCATCTAGGTCTGTGTTAAGCACCAATGAAACCAAGGTCTCGGTCACAGGAGCACTGGGCTTGTTGGAAATGTTCGAATGACTCCAAGGCTTGCGTAGTGAAGACATCACTGTGCGAGTATGTTTAACAAGCTCCTGATATTCATCAAGCAGCACAGCATGTCACACTTTGAGGCAGAATATTCTGGACAGTATTTCAAACTTAATTCTCCAGCTGCAGTGGAAATAAGTCACTATGTGTAATACAAAGGGAGCATTGAGCTAGAATGATTTTTGAAAAGTCTTTTATTCTTTCTTTCTTTCTTTTTTTTTTTTTTAAGTAGCTTGCCTGGCAACCTGGTGTTCTAACTTGCTGGAAAAAGAATTAGGTAGCTCACTAGAGGTTCCATTATACAGCTACAGTTAACTCATAATTTGGAACATTAGCATCCATGTTGGACCCTGCATTTTACATGTAACAGGTAAGGCCAATAGCACAAAGCTTTTAATTAAAAACTTTCACTGCTGGATTTCATTTGATAAGGGCAATTGGGGAGCAATGCGTATTTTGAGTCTATGTTTTATAAAATATAGTTCATTTCCTCTCTGTTGAAGCCAAAACTAAAGAAATAATTTTAGAAAAGCAAGCTGTCATTGGTAAGATAAGAAAGTAAAAAGAGCAAAAATCAAGACTCAAAACTGAAGGAGGCTGAGCTGCAGAGATGGCTCAGGATCTAAGAGCACTTGCAGTTCTCATAGAGGGCTTGGGTTCAGTTCCCAGCACTCATGTGATAGATCATACCTGTAACTTCAAGAGAATTTGATACCCTCTTCTGGCACCTGTGGGTTGCAAGTGTGCACATGATGCATGTATATAATGCAGTTAAACACTAATACATAGAAAATAAGTCTAAAAAATAAGATAAGGGAGGCAGGTATTGCAGTTAGTATTATGGTATTGCAATCAGAAGTCTTTTGGCCAACCCTGATCAACTACTCCTTGGTGATGGAGATGCTGTTGAGTTTCATGGATCCCATTGGTGGATTTTTGCATTTCTTTCTGCACCATTACAGCTCTATTTGGGAGCTTCTTGACTCTGCCAACATCTTGAAATGTTTCCTTTTCTTCTTCCTTTGGAAAATTGTCAACCTCATGATATTTCTGTCTCACCTTCTGTGGACTGAGAGTACAGACATGAGCCACCTCGTGGCTTAAGAGAGAGCCCCACATCCCAGTGCTGGGAATGGAATACAGGAATGCCAGGCAAGTGGTTTTCCTAATTTGCTGTATCCCCAGACTTCTAAAGAGTTTTAAGTTTTTCTTTTTTTTCTCTCTTTAGCATTTGAACTTTCCCTTTAGAGACATTTACATGCTGCCCTGGTCTTACTCTAGCTATAATGTAGTTATTTATTCATTTGACTCCGCTTTCCTAATTGAATTTATCAAGAGCTATAAAAAGACAAGGTTTATTTGCTTAGAACCCTTCTTCACACCACCTAGTTCCCTTTAGAAATTCATTTATTTGTTTAAAAATTCTTACTGTCAGGAAACTCTTCTTCATTTTTTAATTGGATCCCCAATGGGATCCCCTCGGTCCACTAATCAACTATCTTCTATTCTACTGCTTCTTCTTCTTCTTCTTCTTCTTCTTCTTCTTCTTCTTCTTCTTCTTCTTCTTCTTCTTCTTCTTCTTCTCCTCCTCCTCCTCCTTCTCCTCTTTCTCTTCCTTCTTCTCTTCCTCCTCCTCCTCCTTCTTGATTTTTTTTTTGAGACAGAGTTTCTCTGTGTTAGCCCTGGCTGTCCTGGACTCACTTTGTAGACCATGCTGGCCTCGAACTCACAGAGATCCACCTACCTCTGCCTCTCGAGTGATGGGATTAAAGGCGTGTGCCACCTGGCTTCCTATGATGCTTAGTTTCTTTTGTTTGGTGGATTCTGTCCACGGTCACCCCTTAACTAAATGTGGAGAGGTGTAGCACAAGTGCTTGTAGAGGGCTTAGCCTCCAGATCCTCGGTGCTTCTGTTCTTGGTGTTTGACAGACACGGCCAGGAGGGCAGAGTCTCTGGATGTGTGTCCCTGCCTCAGCTCAGTCTTTACCAGCTGACTGACTGGGCTCTTCATTTTCAGCCTCAGATTTCTCATCTGGAATGTGGCAGGAATCCTTACCACTCTCTCCTGTGAGTGTGGTAAGAGTTATGTAGTTTCCTGCTTAACAGACTATTCTGGCACTGCAGCAGTTCTACTCTGGATGCCCAAACACTTAAAGTATGCCATGTTGAATGTTAATTAATTAATTAGTTAATCTTTTGATACTGGATCTCACTGTGTAGCCTTGCCCAGCCTGGAACTCCCTATGTAGACCAGGCTGGCCTCAAACATGCCTCTGCCTCCCAGATGCTGGGATTAAAGATGTGTGCTATCACACCAAGCATAATATTTTTGTTTGGTGCTAAATTATCATAGAAGAAAAAAAGGTTTTACTGAACATGCCTAGGTTCAAATGAGCTGATGGGAAGGGCTTTGCTTGTTTGTTAATTTACAAATAAAGCCTTTGCAAGCAAACACATAAGGCTTATGGAATAAACATATTCAGATGAAAAGCATACACATAAACTATGTCATAGAAGCTACCCAGAAAGTTAATATTTTGGGACTTACTCATCTCCAACTATGCTGTGTACAAGTGGATTCTGAGGATGCTGTGCATGTGGGCTCTGAGGATGCTGTGCATGTGGGTTCTGAGGATGCTGTGCATGTGGGTTCTGAGGATGCTGTGCATGTGGGTTCTGAGGATGCTGTGCATGTGGGTTCTGAGGTTGTTGTGATCAGGTGGGTTCTCACTTCTATAACTGTCCTTTTGTTTGTACAGCATCTTGCAAGGCTCTTGTACAAACCCTAGCACCACTTATCTTCGCAGCCATCTTGCAAGATGGTAGGATATTTGATTTGCAGGTGAGAAATAATCAGAGTTAGAAAAGGCATAGAACTTGCCTAAGTCGGTAAAACTCACGCTGTCTCACTAGCTTTGGGGTTTCCCTCTCATTGTACCTGGGCCAGCTAAAGCATCAGCAAGATGCAGAGTTGAACATAAGGACCAGAGAAGGGGAAGTGTTTGCCATCTTCCAGGCTCTGTGCTTGGAAAGCGTGGGTGCTGGGCACCTACTCTGAGTTCTTTCCCACTTTGTCCAGTGTTCTGCTTTGGTCTCCACTTGTGTGAAAGAAGGTATTTTTTTTTTTTTTTTTTTTTTTTTTTTTTTTTTTTTTGCTTGCTAGCTCACTAGCTAGCTTTAGTTATATAGGCCAGGCTATCATCAGACTTGTGTCCCTTCTGCCTTAGCTTTTCACGTGCTGGGATCATGGGTGTGCACCTCGATATGTAATAAAAATTTTCACTGTTGTCTTGTTTGCTTTCTGCCTGACACTCCCCACTCCCCACCCCCCACTTTCTGTATATGGTGGTAGGGATTTTACTTAGGTCCTTGCACACATAGAGGAAGCACTGTACCCCTGAGCTACACCCTCCTTTTTGATGACTTGAGTCTTGTAGCTGGGTCCTGTAACTGCATGCACTGATAAGCAGGAACTAAAACAGGCCTGTGGCGTAGTCTCTCATTTCCTCCCCACTTGTTACCGCATAGTGGCAATCTGGTAGCATCTACTTTGCTCATTATACCACGGACTTCACAATGCCAGAGACTATGTCAGCTCTGCGCATGGGCGTACTCAGGAAGCAGTGCTGTGCACACAGTAGGTCGATAAGTAGGACCATAGGATTCCTACAGTCCTCACACAGCTCTCTTCTTCTGTTCTGGGCAGAGATTCGTCTTAGAAATGTGTATGCCATTCTGGTTTCTGGATTCAACCCTTGAACTCAGCCTGGCTATTCCCCATAGCCGCCTTGCTGGTGGCTCCATCTTGGCTTGCTCTGATGGAAAGCGACAGGCTACTGAGGAGTGTGTGTTAAGGCTCTAACCAAAGTTCCCCATTGTTGTGCTCACTCTAGGACTTTAACTCTTACTTCACTCCTCACCCCAACCTGTTGATAATAATCTTTCCCAAACCCCTTCTCTGAGCCTAGAAAATGTTATACCTGGCAAAACTAACAACCAGCATCCAAGTGACTATAGACACAGCACTGTTTCTGGATATAAACAAGCTGGGGAAAAAAAAAGGGCTTGCTCTGCATGTAAAGCAAATAAGTGATAGATTCAGAGAGAAAACTGCTAGATTCTCAACTCCTACTCAGAAGCCTGTTTTACATTTACATCCCTCTTAGCATGCCCAATACGGTGCCCGGCATAAGACAAGAGCCTGTAAGGCTTTGCTGGGGAACTGCGGATTCTATCTGAAAGGGACTCGCCCTTTATTCTACAAGAGCAAGCTGTCAGTTCAACTCTCTGGTAAACCTTGCTAAGTTCCATGAATATTTGGACGTAGACTGGGCTGTCAGAACTTTAAGGGACCCGACTAAAGACATCCAAACAGCCCCACTCTTTCATTGTTCCTGTCATGTAAGTTTGTACAATGTTTTGCTTTTCCTTCCTTCCTTCCTTCCTTCTGTCCTTCCTTCTTGTCTCTCTTCTTTGTTGATGCAGGGTCTTGTGTAGCCCAGGCTGGCCATGAGTCCACTCTGTAGCCAAAGAGATCTTGACCTTCTAATCTCATGCTTTCACTTCTTGAGTACAGGGATGGCAGGCACGAGCCACCGTTCCTGCTTTATGTGATATTGGGGTTCAAAGCCAGGATTTGATCCGTGCTAGTCAATTGTTCCACCCACTGAGACAAATCCCCAGCCAGTATTTCTTTCTACAATCTCTGTTTCTTCATATGAATTGGGGCCAAATTCTTTTGATTCTACTTGAATCACATCTCTATGTTCTGTCTTGGTTCCCTCTGTTACCACGCCAATGTGATGCCCTCTTCTTTCCTTCCAACTAGATTTGATATGCTGATAGCTTTTAACTTTTCCGCACCTGAATTCTCTCTACTGTAACAGTGTCAGAACACTTTAGATACGGCTTGTTTTTCTGATTCTGTGTGGGTTTCTCAAACAAAACAAGACAAAACAAAACAAAAAAACAAAAAACCCCACAAAAACCAAAAACCAAAAAAACCAAACCAAAACACTTTAAACAACTCCTTCCATTATTCTGTTAACTGCAAATCCTGTGGCATTTGTAGAAACCCTTCAGATGAGACAGGCACCGGCAAGCATGTGCCCCAAGCAGTGTTCATAGACCTGGAACCCACAGTTATTGATGAGGTTCGCACTAGTACCCAGTGCCAGCTCTTCCACTGTGAGCAGCTCATCACAGGCAAGGAAGGTGCAGCCAATAACTATGCCCATGGCCACTCTACCACTGTCGAGGAGACCACTGACCTTGTCTTGGACAGAATTCACAAGCTGGCTGCTGACCAGTGCACGGGTAGGTCTTCAGGGATTCTTGGTTTTCCACAGCTTTGGCGGGGGAACTGGATGTGGCTTTACCTCTCTGCTGCTGGAGCTGGTCTCTGTTGATTATGGAAAGAAGTCCAAGCTGGAGTTCTCCATTTACTCCGCCCCCCAAGGCTTCCACGGCTGTGGTTGAGTTTGTTTTTCATCTCTTATTTCAGTGTGCGTATTTCTCCTGGTAAGCCAACATGCACTGTGTTAGTCCGTGTCCTAGTTAGGGTTACTATTGCTGTGATGAAATACCATGACCAAAGCCACATGGGAAGGAAGGGTTTACTTGGCTTACACTTCCACATCACTGTTCATCACTGAAGGAAGTCAGGTCAGGCACTTAAACAGGGCAGGAACCTGGAAGCAGGAGATGACACAGAGGCCATGGAGGGGTGCTGCTTACTGGTTTGCTCCCATGGCTTGCTCAGCCTGCTTTCTTACAGAAACCAGGACCATCTGCCTAGGGATGGCACCACCCACAACGGGCTGAGCCTCTCATATCAATAATTAATTGAGAAAATGCATTTTCCTCCCTCTCTCCCTCCTTTTATCCCACCCTCCCTCCCTCTCTCTCTCCCTCCTCTCTCTCTCTCTCTCTCTCTCTCTCTCTCTCTCTCTCTCCTCCCTCTCCCTCTGTTTCTTTCTTTCTTTCTTTCTTTCTTTCCTTCCTTCCTTCCTTCCTTCCTTCTTTCTTTCTTTTTGAGATGGAGTTTCTCTGTGTAACAGCCATGGACGTCCTGGAACTTGGTTTGTATAGGTCAGGCTGGCCTCAAAAGATCTGCCTGCTTCTGCTTCCCAAGTACTGGCATTAAAAGTGTGTGGCACCATACCTGGCTTGAGGCATTTTCTTGATTGAGGCTCCCTTTCTCTGATGACTCAAGATTGTGTCGAGTTGACATAAAACTAGCCAGCACAGCCAGCCTCTCGCCCCTGTGGTAAAATGCCTGAGAAAATCAACTTAAAGGAGGAAAACTATTTTGGCTCAAGGCTCCAGGAGTTTCAGTCTCTGGTCACTTGGCTCTATTATTGTGGAGGCAGGAGAGTGAAGCAGAGCATTGTGGGAATGTTGCGCACCTCTTGGTCACCGGGAAGCACACAGATGGGAAAGAGCTAGGGACAAGGATGACATACTTCGGCCACATACTTCTCACCAGGCTTAGTTCCTAACAGCTCATTCAGCTGTAAGCTCTTCGATAGGTTAACCCACTGAAGACACCAGCACTCTCACGATCCAGTCATCTGTCTGCTGCTGCGTCGGCCGGTGCAGGGCCTGTTTGTTTTGTTTGTTTGCTTGTTTAGTATTCTCTTAACATTTGTTCATCTCCTCATTTCATGCCACCCATGACGTATTCCCCAAGCTCCGTGTCTACATCTTAGTTTGAACACCTCAAACCTTCTAGGAAGCTTTTCTTGATTCCTGCTCCCAGATGACGGCTTGCCACTTTTCAACTTCCTAATGTCCCTTTTCATGCCTCTTCTGTGATGTGTCTATTTTGTGTTATGTTGTCACCTCCCTTACTAGATAACAGGGCCAGGGCTTACACAACTTTGGCCCCTGCTGCCTTTATTATAGTAAACAACAGAGGAGTTGAAATAGCTGTTTTCCCCCATTATTGTCCATTTTTTCTTTTCTATATTAAAAAAAAATCTATCTTCTTATATCTAGCTCTTGGTAAACAGCTCATTTTTCTAAAGCTTATCACTCAATTTTTTTCATATTCTCCATGCATGGAAAAAGTACTTAAACATTATCTATGTTGTTGTTTGAGACACAGCCTTACTATGTAGCGCAGGCTGGCCTCAAACTCTTGATCTTTTTGCCTTACCCTATACAGAGCTGAGACTACAAGTATACATTACAATGCTTTGCCCCCAACTACACTATTTTAAAAGAAAGTAAATTATATAGTAATGAAAAACTTTAGCTGTTTTTAGTTTCATTTTTGGTTAGCTTTTTTCCCCCCAAGTTAGTTTTAACAGGAAAACAGAGTGAAATTTAATGAAAGGGACACCATGCTCAAAGGCTGGGCTTGGTCTATTTGATGCAGTGCAGGTTTCCAGAGCCTTATAGATATTTACGGTTATCTTTTTGGCTGCTTTTGAATGGCAGTGACTGGCATTAGTGGGATTTTTCCTCTTAGGGATGAAAAATGAAGTTAGAAAGCATGTTCGTTGCTGTCAGGGTCTTTGTTGACCAAGCTGATCTTTCATCTGTCAAAATGTGTACACTGGCTTCTGTCTCTGTAGGGCCCTCTGCAACTAAAAGTAATTGATAAATTAGCTCAGCTATAATCCTTCCCTGGTTCTGCTACAATTGCAGCTTGTTAACCTTAGCACGCGGTTTTCTTAATCCCTGTGGATGACATCATGCAAACCACCCCCATTCCATCAAAGCACACTGCACACTGTGAAAAACAATTTGGTTTCAAACACTCTGAGATGTGGACCTCTTTTTTCTCCCCTCCCCCTTTTCCCTCCCCATATGAAAAGATAAAACATAAAGCCTTAATTCTCCGCCATTTGGTTTCCACCCTGGCTGGCCTTCCTCCAGTGAAAAAGGAACATGCCATTTAGCACCAAGCTAACTAAAACTATCAAACAAGTTTGCCTCCGCCCTTGAGCAGGAGAACTGCTGACAGCAACTGCTCTTTTCAGTTTCCTCTTACCTTCATTGGCCACTTCATTTTTGGATGCTGCGTGATGGTTGGCTTCCTGCAGTGTGGCCTGGCACGTGAGGCTCTGCAAAGGCCCCCATGCTGGAGTGGCCCCAATACTAGCAAGCTAGCTCTCTTGGGCTCAGGCTATTCTCTTTTTTGGTGTCTCCCTGATGTTCTTGTCTAAGGGCTGACCCACTTTGATTAGAGAGATTGGCATATGTGAGATGTTCTCACCTCCTGAGGTATGTTAAGCTCCATGGTTCCTCTGGTGTTTTTGCTGTCACAGTTCCAACCCCGCTCCATAGCCGCAGGTTTCTTCCCAGTGTAGGCATTGGCATATATGGAGCTTTCTGTTTGGTTTTAGTAGGTGAAAGGCCGATTGGTCATTCACAAGGGAGCCATTGCTTCAGTGGTGACTATGATATATATGCCAAGAGTCCAGAAGGGGAAATGACATACTAACAAACGACAGTAAGTGACAGAGATCCGTTTGTTGTCTTTAAGAGTTCTTAAGCCTATATTTCCTTCACACCTTGCATGATAATCCTGCCTCTTAGACACTGAGAATTCAGTCAGGGAACCAGCCTTTACTATGAGGTACTGTGAGACTGGAAATGTATAAAACCAAGGTCATGTTTATAAGTCATTGTACACCTGGTTCAGCATTTCTACAACTCTACTAGTCTTTGGGACTAGTTCAGAGATAGACTCTGTTATGCTCCTTTGGAGAACTCACAACACAAAGGCTCTGAGAAATTCTAGAGTGAAGGGCTGTGTTTCATTTGTTTAATCCCAAGCCTGCCAACGTCTCGTGGGATATATTTTGGGAGTAGGCAGGCTCTGAGAGCTTGTTTATAGGAGTGATAACGATTTGTTTATTTCGTTTTAATCCAAAGAACCACCCAGAACAACTTTTCAGACATCCCCAATCAAACGAATACACTGTCTGACCCAGGCAATCAGAGCAGCGGGCCTGCAGTTCCAGTCTGTAGACAGGTGTCCCCTGGCTGAGGACCACTGCTTGGGTGTCATTTCAAACACAGATCCCCAGTACAAGTGTTCAAGTTTGTGATTTGATAGATTTTAGTCTTCCTCATAAATAGCTTAGGAATCCTTTGTTAATGAAACAATAAATAGGGCTAAATGTGAGCACTTGGCGTCTCTTAAGTAAGGGTCTCTAAATATACTCTGGTCTTTTATTACCCATCTACAACATGAAGGAATGGTAAAGTCCATAGCAGTGGGCCTGACTATGTAGTTGTCTCCAAATAAGGGGGAAAAAAGAGTATCCTTTAGTTCAAATTCAGTAAAATTCTGTTTTTCTTTTTTTCTTTTTGTCTTTGTTTTTTGTGTTTTGTTTTTTGAGACAGGGTTTCTCTGTGCAGCCTTGGCTGTCCTGGATTCTTTGTAGACCAGGCTGGCCTTGAACTCACAGCGATCTGCCTGCCTCTGCTTCCAGAGTGCTGGCATTAAGGGCATGTGCCACCATGTCTGGTTCTTTTTTTTTTATTGTTTATTTAAATTTATTTTTCGTGAATGGGTCCAGAATGGGGCATCAGAACTTCTGGATCTGGATGGTTGTGAGCTGCCATACGGGTGCTTGGAACTGAACCTAGGATCAGCCAGTTAGTTATCTGAACTGTCACGCTATTCCTTCAGCCCTCACAGTCTATGATACCAAGGAATATAGACAAAGTGGAGAGAAAATTGAGAGTGATTAAATGATAGGTTTATTAAAAATATGTGATAAAGATATCTGAAATATTTCTTGAATATTTTGTTTGTTTAAGATAGAGTCTTACAATGTAGCCCAGGTTAGCCTGGAATGCTCAGTTCTTCTGCCTCCACTTTGCAGGGGAATTAGAGGTTTAAGTCACTGCACCTGGATTTGACAGTTTCTGTCCTGGTCTGTAAGATTCTTGCCAGGATAGTTCTGGCTATTTCATTCCTAGACTATACGGTAGTTAAGAGTTGAAAGGCTGGGCCAAAAATCTGTATTCTGTGAAAGTTAGAAAGTCAGAGATGAAAACTTGTATGAAAATGAAAAACTGCTTATCCATGCAGCACTAATTATAGTGGAGCCTCAGATGACGTCATACTACCTAGGTAAGGCTGGTCTAGCACACTCAGTTTAACTCTTGAGGGGTTACTCACTATCTTTTTTTTTTTCAAAGTGAATCTTTATTTTATTCACTAATTATATGATTAGTAAGCAAAAAAAATCTCATAACATTTATTTGGTTTTGATTTATTAAAAAAAGATTTTCTTGATACATAATTTCTTTTTTTTTAAACTCACTATTTTAACATTATAGATGAAGATGTGAAAACTGCAATGCAGCGAGTTCTCTACCAAAGATGAGTCACTGCAAAACACCGACATTAGTTCAATAATAGAACAATAATCCATCATATTAGGGCTTTGCAGGTCCTATAATCTAGCAGGCCTACTGACTCACAGAGGTAATTATAATTCAGTATAACTAAAATTGAAAGTTGGACAGTATTAAATGGGTATAACTTAAATTTTGTATTATGTTGAAAATTCCATGGATATAAAACCACTTGATGCCTGCAGCTGGGCTCCCAAGGGCCCACCTGATGCTTCCCAGAAGATGAGGACAAAAAGGTCTTTAATACTCGAGCTCTGGGGTCAGGTTCTAGCTTCCATAGGGGGTTCTTAGGAATGGTCCACATAGTTCGCAGTGCTGTGTCCTGTGTCTGTCTGCTAAGTAATATAGAAAAACCAAATGCTTGTCAGTTTAGTGACTTGTTTTATATATTCACACGTTCGATTCAGGCAGTTCCCTCTTTCCTGTATCTTATATTTTAACTCTGTTTAATGTTAATAAATTAGGTCTAGAGGAAGTCTCAGTGAAGGTCAATTTATTTCATTCTTTTAGGTAACCCAACTGTTTAGCCTTTGAACTAATATCAGATTAGCATCAATGGCGTGGGATAGTTTTCAAGGGCTTTGTGATAAGACAGTTAAAGTAGTACTTATTGAATAAACACTACCTCTGTTCCTAACAGAACTGTGCTACAAGTATCCGGAAGGAAAAGAAATACAAATATTCATTTCTACCTATAATTCACATTGATTTTTTTTTTATATCCTATAGATCAAGGGGATGTTGCAATCCAGAAATTAGAAATTGCAATTTAGAAACCAAGTATTTACAACTAGAAGAGGAAATTATTAGGGTGATAATTCCTAGCTTGGAGATTCAGTATTTTGACTAATAAGATCATGCTGTTTACTGTTCCAGAGATAGGGGAAAAGAATATCAATAGAGCTGAGATTTCTTTTTCTCTTTGCTAGCTTTTTTTCCCTGCCTCCTTTCTCATCTTTCTTTTTCTTTCTCCCTTCCCCCTTTTTTTTCTCCCCACATTTCCTTACTCCCGTGGCACCCCATTCTCCCTCTCTTATACTCCTCCACTTTTTTTTTAGAGACAAAGTTTCAGTGTGTACCTCAAGCTGGGCTTGAACTTGTGACTCTCCTTTCTCAGCCTCCCAAGTGCTGGTGCGTTTAGTAAAATTTCTTTTAAACTATGAAATTACTATGTACAATGTAAAAAGTTGAACTATACAGATGGTAGAAAGAAAAAAGAAATCAAAATCTAAATGCTCAGGGATAGCTACTATTCTTAATTTTGCATTATTCTAGACTTTGATGATATACATTTACTGTCAAAAGAAAAAAATAATAGAGGCCAGTTTTCCCCCAGTGGGATCAGATCCAGGGCCTTGAAAATTCTGGGCAAGCACTCTATTGTTGGTCTATATCCTTGGCAATATATAATTCTAAGTTGTAACTAAAATTATTTTTATATGTCTGTATGTCTGCATGAGTTTACATGTACAGCATACATGCAGTTACCCACAGAGTCTAGAAGAGAGCATCAAATCGGCTGGAACTAGGATTTTAGGAGATTGTGATGTGGACGCTAACCCCTGAGCCATCTCTCCAGCTCTAAACATCTGCTCATTTTATTGTGTAGGAGTGTTCTAACATGTTATTTGACTAAATCCCAGTATTTCAAAGACTTTGACTATATCATGTCTTTATTAGACTGTATATACAATGCCAACACACACACACACACACACACACCCTACACACGTTTATGTTCATATTTATGTACTATGTAGATGGAGGATGTTTCACTCTTTAATTTGATTATTTCCCATGGGTTAATTCCTAGAGTTGAGCTCATTGCTTAGATGCTAAGCATCTGTCCATTCTACACACCATTGCTGAACTGTACTCTGGAATAGTGTAAAGCCAGTTTAAACTACAAAATGACAGTGCTTGTGTTGAGACAAATCACCAGCACTTTACACTACCCAGGTTTAGATGCTTGAGATTCCCTGCTCTTTGAAGTTAGTTGTCTTGTGGACCCATGATATGACTCGGCAGCTGAGTGTTCTGGGGTGAGGTCCATTCATGGTGCTCACATGGCAGAGGAGAGAACTGACTCCTGTAAGTTTTCCTATGACCTCCACAAATATGCTGTGGTACACATGCTCAATAATACACACACACACACACACACACACACACACACACACGAAAAAATTGCTTTCTGTTGGCTATAAGTAAGTCTGACTGTTATTACATGTCTAGAAAGCATTTTATTCTTTTTAAAAATGAATTTCCACTGCTGACCTTTGATGACACTTCAGTGGGAATATTATTTTTTCTTTCTGTCTGTCTGTCTTTCTTTTTTTTTTCTGAGACAGAGTTTCTCTGTGTAGACTTGGCTGTCCTGGACTTACTTTATAGACCAAGCTAGCCTCGAACACACAGAGATCCACCTGCCTCTGCCTCCCCAGTGCTGGGATTAAAGGTGTGCACCACCACACCCTGCTCTATTATGTTTTCTTTTGCAAATTTTACTCTTTACACGTTCATTATATAAGTCACATTTTTTCTGTTCATTTTATATATTTACTTATGTGTTTCTCTTTTTTTCCCACTGTCCGTGTATCACTTAAATCTCCAAATTTTATTTTTAAATGATATTTTATTTATTCTTTGAAAACTTTATACATGTATATTCATTCCATTTCCCTCCTGATTTGGTGTTCTTTAAAAAAAAAAAAGCAGCATCATCATTATCACATGCCTGAAAATCCAATTAGTTCTGCAATATGCACGTAGGTATGAGACCACCCCCTGCAACACAGGCAACAACATGCCAGTGGCCACATCCTCAAAGAAAAGTGACTGTCCTCCCTCAACAGCTATAAACTACCAACACTCAGCTGGGGTGGGATCTTGGGATCCCCTGCGCCATCCCATGCTGGATTTTGCTTGGTTCGGTGTTGTCCATATCTTGTGCAGACCCTGACAGCTGCTGAGAGTTGATGTGTGCATCAGCCTTTTCATAACCAGAAGTCAGCATATCACAGCTCCCTCTTCCATCTCTGGATATTACCTTCCTTATGGCATTCCCTGAACCCCGGATGAGGGTGGAACATAGTTGAGAGAGATAACCCATCTATGCCTGAGCTAAAACCTAACTTTCAAAGGACTTAAGTAGAGAGAAAACAACAACAACAAAAAAACCAAAAAAAACCAACCAAACAAACAAACAAAAAACCCCAAACCAACCAACCAACCAACCAACCAAAAAACCTCAAGTAGAGTTTTTCCAAGGAGCTCCCATTTTTTTTGTTGTTGTTGATTGAAATCCATAAAAACCAACCTAAGGTAGCCAAACATAAGACTGCTCGTCCAGAGTGGAGCATATGTCTGTGTGCATGGCCCTGCACGCGCACGTGCACAGGTGCTCAGAGGCGAACAGCTCGTATTGGTTATTCTCAGTGGCTCTTCACCTTCCTTTTTGAGTCACGGTCACTCACTGACCCTGGAGATCGCTGGTTCCGCTGGCTTGGACGGCTAGCAAGCTTTAGGGATCCTTCACAGGTATGCACTGCAGTGCCTCCTTTTTTATGTGGGAGCTGGGGCCATGAGCTCAGATCTCCCTGCTTGTGTGGCAAGCACTTCGCTGACTGAGCCATCTTTCTAAGCCCCAACAATAAGTAGGTTGAATATTTTGCAATTAAAGCCAGATGACATTTTTATCCATGAAGTTGGAACTAGAACGCTCCCCTCATGTAATATGCTCTCTTCAAGATAAACAGTTTTATACTTTTCTAATTGGTTTATATAGCTTATTTCATCTTTCCCCACCTTTTTTTTTCCTTTTTTGTGCTTTGGAGACAGGGTCCGGAATAAGTCAGGCCCACCTCAAACTTGCAATTAAAGCTGAAGATGACGTTGAACTTCTGGTGCTCCTGCCTTTACATCCTAAATGTTGAGATTACAAGTGTGCAATCCACCATGCCGGGTTTATACAGGGCTGGGGATTGCTGCATATAATTCAATATGTTTTTATATTATAGTCCTCGTCTTCTTCCTTTTGATTTGTGGACTCAAATTCAGGACCCTATGCATGCTAGGCAAGTGCTCTACCACTGAGGAACGTTCCCTTGAGGTATATATTTTCATATACGATTTCATATACAAATGCAAACACACACACACACACACACACACACACACACACACACACACACTATATCCTGAATCATAACAGAGCACTGATGGATCCCGCTGGAGTTAAACATCACTGTTTTAAAGTAGTTAATACAACTGGAAACTTATTACTATTACTACTAATAGAACATGCATTTGCACTTTGTGTCCGTTTGTATTTGTTTGTTATAAAGTTAATCCCTGTGTGTGTGTGTGTGTGTGTGTGTGTGTGTGTGTGTGTGTGTGATGAAACTGGCTCTTTTATTTAGGTAACAGAGCTCTCAGGAAAGATAATGATTTAGCTGCAGGCCAGCGTGAGGGGCTGGATGAAGGCTTGCCAAGTGCCATTTAGGGCACATGTACTAGCAAAGCAAACAGTGATCTTGTTGCACAGCCCAGCTCCATATGTTCAGTCCAATTTCCTGTGCAGAAGTCATGAGGTGAGCTACCACCCACAATTCAGGTTGGTTAAATGTTACCCCTGGCTTTTTAATGAAAATGTGAAACCCCTGGGCCCAATTCTCTCTACTTGCCTCTGGACGTATAAAGGTTGGGTCGTGTAGGCCTAATTAAGAACAGATTGGGAGTGCTTGGGAAAAACTGAATCTGAGATTAACTCAGATGCGCCGAGCTGCTTAAACACTTTTTGTGAGCTTGTCATATAAACACGACTTGTTTGAGTAACCTGGGTTGCTTTGCAGAATCTGTTAGTTGACACAGCATCTCCCTGTGAGTGAGGCTCCTGACGTTCAATCAAACAGAAAACTAAGATGGGAGCAATAACCTGCTTTATACTTGAATAATTTCTTTAAGACACATTATATAGACTCTTTAAAAGAAAAAGCATTTTTGCCTTCACATTTTGGATCCAGCTGGGGCCATGTTTTTTTTCCCACCTGGTCTTTCAGAGCCTCCAGGCTCATCTCAAGGCACAGAGGCTTAATACTTTTTTGTAATTTGACATTTGTTTATTGTTATAGTCACTGAATCTGCACACTGGAAATTTATTTTTAGTTAATGAATGCTTCTGTACATGAGTGGCCTCTCAGACACCAACAAGCTACACGGAGACCTTCGTGTCAATTAAGAGTTGAACGATGGTTTCAGTCATATATGAATCTTTTCCTTTTGGCAAATTTCACAGATTTGGGGGAATACTTTCCACACTCGAAGACAACTGTTTTGAGAATGTATACAGGATCCAAGTGACTGTTAAGATGTGGCATGTAAATAGACATGATTTTGATGTAGTTTTACAAGACAGTAATCATCTAATCTTTTAAATTTTACCGTAAATGGACCTTTTATGACTTTAAGAATAGAGTGGTTTGTCACACGGCAGAATCTGACTTAAGGAAGTTGGAGAAGGTGGCACTTATGCATCAACAGTCACTGTGGTGGGTGTGGCTATGGACGATATTGCTATTGGGTTTCTATTAGAGCTTAGAGGAGTTGTGCTGAGGGAGCACTTGACACCTGGTTCTTAGGCTGAACTCGGACTGTGAAAACATTGTAGAAATTCCATATCATGCTTCTGCCACAGAAGTCTGACAGCCTGAGTTCAATCCCCAAGACTCACGGTGGAATTCCCGAATGATGTCTTCTGATCTCAACTCATTTGCTGTTTCACCCCTGCCTGCACGCGCGCACACACACACACACACACACACACACACACACACACACATTGATGGGTAAGATTAGACTTCAAATTTCCTTTCTTTTGACAATGACCAAAAGGCATAAACACACCATGGCGGTGGCGGTGTGTGTTTGTGTGTGTGTGATTTCTTGGAGTCTGTCTACTAGGATTTGGACTTGATACTGTTCTCATGAAGGTCATGGTCTCAGAATATTGAAGCCATTTCACCTTAGGGAGTGTGTGTGAAACGTTATGCACAACTAAAACCCTTTTCTAAGCAAGTTCATTCGGTCCCATTTGGATGTTAGGCTTTTTATAACACTCAGAAGTTAAGTGGCCAAATAAATGTGCTTGTTTTATAATTTACAGAAAACATAATGAACTTATCAGAGTAGAGCCAGAGAGTTAACCAAGAAAAATATTTCATCGAAATAATAAAGCCACTTTAATTTTGCTTTACAGAATTATGAGTGACGGACTGGTCCCTGCCCAGCAGTGCCATTGTTTCATGAATCCTCACAGTTAATAACTTACTTGGGGTATTAAATCTGTCACATTCCTTCTGCTTGGGCCTGCAATGAAGAATTTACAGCCGGAGACCTAGAAAGGGCCCAGCCATTTGAAACCAAAGCACAGATATGAATCCAATTATCCCTGCCTAAATGCTGACATGTCCTGCACTCGTAGGAGACCTCTGAACCAGTTATACTTAACATCTGACTCATCAAAGATGATCCAGAGAGAAAAGCGGGGGTTACTCCCCTCTACTTTGAGGACAGACTCCATGAATGGAGCAGAGAGAGCACATATGTGCCAGGCTGCCCTGTGTAATTTAGAGGCTGACATAAAGTGTGCTTGTAAAAGTTGGTTAAAGAACAGAATATGTCCACAGCAGTAATCTCCTAGCGACTTGCTCCTTAGGTCTAAGGGTGACTGTGGAGCTCTCGTCAGCACCCAGAGCTGTTTAACCTTCTGTCCTATAAGGATGAAATTTAAGCAGATGGTGGCTTGGAAAAAGTATTTGATTGAAAATAATAGCAAGTATAATATAAATGTATATGTAAAAAACAATAAAAAAGTGACACACACACAACATAATGGCATGTATTTAATAAGTAGAAATGACCTTTATGAAGGCTTTTTTTATTTTGTCCCTCTGGAGGGAGAAGGAAGGAGACACATACTAGAGACACTCAATGAGTGACAAACACAACGGTGGTGTTTCAGCGAAGGAGGGACAAGATTTTTGTCTTTGTCCCCAAAGTTGAAGGAAGCTGAAGGAACCCTGAGGCTGAGAGGTGATTCATTCAGAGCAGGCTCACTTCAGTTTGTGAAGCTTAAAAGGAAAGGCAAGCTGGCTGAAGCAAGTTGAGCCCAAGACCTCCTTCCTTACATTTGATCAAAAGTAGGTGCTAGCGCTGGGAGATGGCCCGACGAGTCAGATGCTCACCCCGTAAGCGTGCGAGCCTAGGTTCAGATTCCCACAACCCACAGAAGGCTGGGTAGGGTGGTGTGCCCCTGTGGTGAGATGGAAGGCAGAGGGGAGAAAATCTCTCCAGGCTTCTGGACCAGCAGTCTCCGGTACACAGCAACAAACAAGAGACCGGATCCCAAACAAGTTGGAAGGATGAACATTCAAGGTTGTTCTCCAACCTTCACATGTGCTTCACGACAGATGTGTGTCTGAATTCATGAGCACAAGCATGCACAAACACACATGTAGAAAATATAAAAACATCAGCAAAGACCCTAAAATCTAGGCAGAGATGGAAGGATCTGCACTACGTGCCTGATGTCTAAGGCATTATGGGATGTGAGGGGTTATGATTCAGCCACGCCCAAGGAAAGCTTTCTAAGCCTCTTTCCACATTGTGTGAATTAGACTTTGGCTTTTATTCTGTCTTGTTTATAAGAGACTGATTGCCATTCCATCCTCCTCATAGGAAAGACCAATGGAAAGAAAGCAGCAGAGAAGAAAGTAATTCAGAATCACAAAAATGTGGATTAAAAACAAAAGAGGAAGCATCAATATCTAAAAGTGTGATGGACAGTGGCCCGATCTTCTCCAGTCACACACATGAATTCTGTGTCTGTATGTATATATGTTTTAACGTATAGAAAAATATATCATGGATAATACATGCCAAAATTTCATCAGTGATTATGCTTTCGGGCAGTGGTTCTCAACCTTTCTAATGTTGCGACCCTTTCATACAGTTCTTTATGTTGTGATGACCATAATGCCATTTTTGGTGCTACTTCATAACTGTCATTTTGCACTGTTATAAATAATAATTTAAATATTTGTGTTTTCTCATGGTCTTAGGTGACCCCTGTGAAAGGGTCATTGGAACCCTAGAGGGGTCCCAACAACAGGTTGAGAATCACTGCTTTAGGGCTCATGGGATTGAGTGATCAGGAAAGGAGGTTTTAAATATTACTGTCTTCTTTGAACATGGCACAGAAAAAAGCAGTCATTTATATGCTACTCAGATTTATGAGAATGGTGGCTTCTGTGGTCTTTGTTTTAGATTTCTTGTATTTCTCAAAAGAAGCTGCACGTGTCAGAAACAGTGGTGAACAGACCTTTTCTGAAAACGACCTTGGCGCTCACTGGTTCCAGGTGTGTAGGGCAGCATCCTGTTGGGCGCAGGGCATGCCTTTTCTGCTTGAGGAGCTAGGTGTGGAGACCTCCCCTTGAGCTGTTGTTTAGGGAGTTCTCAGAGGCCCCCCAAACAGTAAATTGGGGACCCCCAAACAGAACGAGATAGTAAGTGGCTGAAGAAGACACCGCACACTTTGATTGCAGGACACAGAAGAATCAACAAATGAGTAAAACGGCCGTCATGAAAGGCCAGTGCAGCCTGCTTTCTTCGTGGGCTTTGTGTCTTCCTCAAACATGCTTTCTTCGGGTCTGATGGAGCACATACGGTAAAACGGACTGAGCAGAAGTTCCAGCGACCTAGCAACCTCAAGTGATGAAGAATCCTGATTTCCACGAGGGGCACACTGATTTCTATTGTATTTCCCCTCTCACATCTGCTCGTAATCGTCGCGTGAGGCGTTGTTGCCCAGGTGTTCTGCCACTCTCTGTCTTGGCCATGGTCTCTTCATTCTCTTGAATATTTTGGCTGGAGGGTAAATGATATAAAACAACAAAACAACAATAGCAACAGCAGCAATAACAACATGAAATGTTGCTCTTGCTAGGAACTTCTGGATAGATTCAGAATTGGAGATCAAATTCTGCATTGAGTTCTATTTTGGTGAAGAAAAGTGAAACCCTGAGAGATTATCTAGATAATTCACATAGCCACTCTTCTTCCCATGCTCCTCTTCCCAGGCTGTGCAGGAAGAGTGTTTAAACTGGACCAAGCCCAGGCGACTTGGCTTTCTGCGGAAAGCTATGTCCTCAATCCTCCTGCAGTAGCAGAATGGAAGAATGTGGCTTGTCTGCCGAGGGCGTGTCCCTTGGACCGCAGCACTGTCGTGTGAAGCCACTTCTGTCCTTCCCTGGTCGTCAGCAGGCCCAGTATGGATGCAAGAGGGGTTTGGTTTTCTCTGGCACCTAAAACACAGTTAGATTAAAGCCTGTTGTTGTGTTTGCAGTGGTGGGGCAGAGTGGCTGTAGGGCGGCTGCAGAACAGGAGCACGCGTGGGCAAGCCATCACCCTAAGAGGGTCAGTACCGCGGGAAAGAGGCAAGGGAGAAAAATCTGCTGTGAAGTATTTCAGTTTTGTGATTCTTCAACAATTTACAGGAGCGATGACACAGAAAGGGAGTTTCCTTGTCTTCAGGGAACCATCAATAAAACAGTGGTGTAATCAAAGGATAGAAGGAAAAGGCTTTTAATTCTTATTTACCTCTTTTTCCATTATGTATGACTCCTGGGCAGCCAGAGGGCTACAGAAAATCATAATTCAACCTAGCCTTGTCTGTCAGAGCTTTCCAAACTTGGAGCCCAATGCTCTATTTATTGTTTTGTGCCCATAGAATAGAGAAAGGTTTGAAAATACAGTTAGGAAAATAAAAAGTGGTGAGGTTTTGGCTGGGCTTTCTGTCAAAGTTTGACCTTTTCTTTTATCCGGAGTTCTCCTTTTCTAGTTTAGGGCTCCCCCACAGTCTCCAGAGAGCCTACCCCACACCACTGGAACTTCTGGAAGGAGTTCTCAACCTGTGGGTCAAGAACCCCTTGGGAGAAGTTGCACTCCAGATTTTTACATTGCAATTCGTTAGTGGCAAAATGACAGTTACGAAGTAGCAACGGAATGATTTTATAGTTGGCCATCACCACAACATGAGGAGCCATATTAAAGGGTCTCAGCATTGGGAAGTTTGAGAACCACTCATTCACAGGGAGGCCTTGAGCCAGAGGAGAGCAGATGTTTCTTCTGGCTGCCTGAAGGCTTGGAGGTGTCAGGACCACGGAGACAGGGAGAAGCCTTGTCTCCCACCCCTGGTGGAATTCTGACGGTAAGATCCCCTTCCAGTGTGCAGCGTTAATGCCCTTATCAGTGCAGAGTTGAGGTTGCATGCTGCCCATTGAGCAGCGTCCACTGAATACCAGGGATGAATATAGTATGGATGGGGGGAAGGATGGGCATGCAGAGCCCGCAGACAAAGATAGATGGGTGGAGACCCAGAGGCACACAGAAGCCGAAGGTGCATAAGTCCCTGTCATTGGTAGGCACATTGCTCTGAAGAGCAACTCTAAATTCCTACCTGTTGGAAGACTGCTTGCCACTCCACAGTTTAGTCTTTTCGGAATACTTTGAAGCAAACTTCCAGACGGTTCTCCTTTCAGGACCCTTTGCTAATAGCACACAGTAGAGATGGTACATTCCAAGCTTTGCCTTGACTGAGGGTCAAGGAAGCTGACAGCCTCCTCCACTAGCAGTTGCTGGTGACCCCCCCTACCTCACCCAGATAATGTCTAGTCATTTAAAAGCCACAAATTGATTTGCATTATAAAATAAAATAGAACATTTTAGGATTTATTATATTTTATAAATTCTCTCCATATCCACTAATCTCTGGTTATTGCAAAATATGGTATTCTTGGTGGTGGTGGTGGTGGTGGTGGTGGTGGTGGTGGTGGTGGTGGTGTGTGTGTGTGTGTACATGCATATGGAGGTCAGAAGACTACCCCGGGTGCTGTTTTACAGGGACCATTAACTTTTTTCTTTTTTCCTGTAGTGTGCCTCTCTGGCTTTGCTCTCTGAACTCACTACATAGGCTAGGCAGGCTGGCTAGTGAGCTGTAGGGAGCTGTCTGTCTGTACATCCTATGCCTGGGAGTAAAAGCACACTCACTGCACCTGGCTTTTTCACAGGTGTTTTGGGGATCAAACTCAGGTGTCTGTACTTTGGAGACAAACTCTTGGCCACCTGAGCCATCTCCCTAGCCCCTGCTTTTATTCTTTTGTAGAGATTAATATCTATTCAAGTCAGAATGACAAAGTGCAAGACTGTCACTGGTCTGAAGGCATTCAGTGATAGAGATAAATCTTTAGACTCTGGGTATGGTGGTGCACGCCTTTAATCCCAGCACTCGGGGAGGCAGAGGCAGGCAGATTGCTGTGAGTTTGAGTCCAGCCTCGTCTACAAAGCAAGTCCAGGACAGCCAAGTACACAGAGAAGCCTTGTCTCAAAAACAAATGAACAAACAAAAAGTCTTCAGACTCAAGTATGCTTCAAGGCTGGGTATAGGGGTGCAGACCTGTGACCTCAGAACTTGGGAGGCTGGACCAGGACACTGGAGAGTACAAGTTCAACAGGGGCTACACAGTGAGACCCTATCTCCGGCAACAAAATCAACTAAAGATTTCGATGTTACAAGTCAATGTGAAACGAATCAATGAGACACTCATAAAATGTACAGGCCCTTGACAGCCACAGCATTGTGATTTCCTGTTATAAGCAATAGTGGGAAAGGTGCCCACTAACCGTGTGGGCCAAGCTTTGGCTTTTGCCACCATCATGTTTCCTCCACACCATCAGGGAAACAAGATAATATAATAATTTGTATTCAACAAATTTTCATGTAAAGATCAAGAAGCAATGTTGGTAGTTAGCAAACGGTGTGAGTTTATGTTAATATACAATAGACTGCGTCGTGGCACTGTTTGTAATCCCAAACTTGGAGGGCTGGGAGGGTCATGATGTGAGGTCAGAGGAGGTTACACTGCAAGTTCTGGGCCAACTGGAACTACACAGTGAGTCCCTGTTTAAAAGTCGAAAGAAAAATCGAGTCAATCAACAGCTATACCATCCCACCATGATGCAATCAGGCCGGGACAGTGATGTGCTCCTGTAATTCCAGCACTTGGGAGGTGGTGGCATGGGCACCGAGATTCAAGGTCAGTCCAGGGTTCATAGAGATCTTCCTTTTGATGTTATGAAAAGGAAAGGGAAGAGAAGAAAAAGAAAAAAAGGAAGAAAAGAAGGAAAAGGAGGGAAGGAAGGGAAGAGAGTATTTCTGAAATTCTTATTTTGGAGTTAGGTGTGTGTTTGTGGGGCTAGGGATGGAACTCGGGTCTCTACCACTGAGGTGCGGCCCCAGCCCTAGTATCGGATTTGGAAAGAGAGTCATTAATGGTCACTGTTCTCTGTCTGAATGGATAAGCAGCAACAGACCCAGACCTAGCAACTGGAGAAAATAGCAACCATCTGGAAATGAACTTGGCTGCTATTCCCTCTTGTGGGACAGAGAGCAACAGGGCCAGGGCCAGGGTGTGACAAGAGATGTTGTCCTTCACAAGTCCAAGGACATCCATAGGACTGAAAGAGCAGGTCCCCTGAGGTTTTTCAGCCTTGGTGTTCCTATGCCTGCCTCTGCTAAGTCTCAACCCAGGAAATTAAGATCAGTCACTGAGTTAAGTATACTGTACACAGTGATGACCGATGTTAGATTAGAGACAAAAGCTAAAACAGCAGAACTAGAGAAGTTAACACTTGTTATTCTCCAGTAAAGTGAAATTTTATTCTTCTCCATGAAAAACCAGTCAGCCATCTAACCCACTGAAGGTCCCTGGTTAAGTAAAATACTTAAGAACTATAAATTCTTACCATAAAATTAAAGCGGGGTATTTCTTTCAAAAATCAAAGTTTAGGTGATGAAAATTTCTTCCTTAATATCCCACAATGTTGAACTATTCCCTAATCGAGGAGGATATTACTAATGTCTTTCCAATGGTCTGGAAAGAAAAAGTAGGGCTGAGGACAAGGCCCAAGGCACTGTGCTTATGTAGCATGCTCGAGGTACAGATTCAGTCCTCGGCACCATGAGGGGACAAAGCAAGATATGCACTATTTAATAGCAAGGGGATGATGAAAAACTGTTTAGGAGTTTCGAGGGTAAAAAGAAGTTAGTTCTCTTGCAAATGGCTGATTTCTGTGGTCACCACTTATTCTCAGAGGTGCATGTCACAGCTGTGTTGACCCAGTGACTTACATCCGTAAAACTTTCCCAATCACAGAACTGTCTAAACTGCTCCTGTTGAACAGACGATGCAGGCCATGCTCAAAGACATGGTCAGTATTCTCTTTGCTTTTTTCCTTTCCTTTCCTTTCCTTTCCTTTCCTTTCCTTTCCTTTCCTTTCCTTTCCTTTCCTTTCCTCCTTCCTTCCTCTCTTCTCCCCTCCCCTTCCTGCCCCCCAATCAATATGTGTGGTGTATGCATGACTGCATGTTTATGGGCACTACTAGTAAGAGTATGCACACGTGAAGGTTGAAGGTCAAGGTTGGGTGTTTTTTCTCTATCATTCTCCACTGTATTTTCTGAGACAGGGTCTCTTATTAAATCCAGAGTGTACTCTTTAGGTTATAATGGCTAGCCATGACCCCTTGAGATTTCTTGGATCTACTTGCTCACCCCTTCTCCCAGTGCTGGGATTACAGACATGAGCTGCAGTTCTTCTCTTTTACATGAGTGCTGGAGAGCCTGACTCAGGTCCTCATGCTTTCTCGCTTGCTCGCTTTACCCCCTCAGCTGTCTTTCTAGTCTCTTTCTAATCTCTCTATTGAGGCAAACTTAACCTTAAACTGGATTATCTATTTTGGAGCAGTGAAGATGTTCTCTATGTAATTAAAAAAAAAAAAGGCTCAGCTCAATTAGAACAAACACATCTAACAATGATCCTGTCAAATAAACACAAGCAAATTACAAATAGTGTAACTGTCTCAATGTCAAAGGTTCAGCTGCAGGGGGAAAGCAGCATGCTGATGACAGCAATAATTCAAATTTTCAAGCATGCTTGCCATCTCTTTCCTGCGGACAGATTTCTGGAGAGTCCCTGGTGGGAGCTTCCTCGGGAGATGCGGCCTTATCCCCTCATGGCAGCCAGGCGGAGAATGCTGCGAGGAAGCCGATGCCACCTGGCAGCAGTGGTGGCACAGACTGCAGCAGAGGCACCAGTTGGAAGTCAAGTCTCATCAGGCGGCAGCTGTGACAGCGACATTTTTTTTTCAGGAGTATATTGCAAATTTCATGCAAGGGGTCTTTAAAATAATTTGGATGTCTCCTTAGCTTTTATGGCCTTTTAGTTAAGTGAGGACCCTGGGAAACCATGGCGGTATTTTGCGCATTTCATATGCCCAAGATAGGTTGGACCTTAACGCCACTCCAAAACTCCCTACAGCTGATTATACTGTTTTAAAATATAAGCTGGTGTTAATAATTATCTTCCTCTAAAAAGAAGCAAAACAGTGCACTTTGGTATTTCATTACTGAAAGCATAAAAGTTAAATGATGTTTCATTGGATGACATTCCGTCTAAAGTAAGTCTTTCACAACTGCCAGTGGTCTAGAGCAGTGGTTCTCCACCTGAGTCATGACCCGCTTTGGTTGGGGGGTGGGTGCCAAATGACACATTCCCAGGGATTGCTTAAGACCATCAGAAAACACAGATACTTACCTTATGACTCATAGCAGAATCAAAAGTACAATTATGAAGTAGCAGCATGTAATTTTATGATGAGGTGGCGTGTCACCACAATAGGAGGACCTGTATAAAGGATTGCAGCATTTGGAAGGTGGAGAGCCACTGGTTTAGAAGCTTAGTAACCAAACTGAGGATGCATCCTGTATCTACACCGTCACCAAATGAAAGGGACTGATGATACAGGAAGCAGCACCTTTTTAGATCTTGCTCATAAATTTTAGAAACAGCCAGGTTTCTTGACAACTGTAGCAAAGGTCTTAGCACTCTGTGTTCTTTTGTTTTAATGCTTTGCTTGTCTGAGACAGGGTCTCCCTATAGGGCCCTGGTTGGCCTCAGCTTCTCACTTGTTCTTCCTTAGAACCCTGAGTGCTGGGATTACAGGTGTTTACCTCTGCCCTTGGCCAAGGCTGTTGCTAATTCCTCACCCACCTTTTTGCAAAGAGGAGTTGAGATTTGGGGTGTTTTACAATGGGCAAGGCTCCATGGGGGATGGTTCTTCCGGTTGTAGAGTCACAAAAATCAGGATCTGTGAGAAACTGCCTTTGTCCTCAGTCTCCATCTAAGTCTTTCTGGAGGACGAACATGGATTACGAGTTTGGAAGTAAAGTATTCTCAGTTTGGCTCCATTGACTCTGTTCTGTCACAAGTGCATTTAGAGTTTGTGGAACGAGAAGTTAACACTACTATGGGAGGGCTTTGAAAGCAACATACCATAAAAGTGTAAGTGAAAACAAAGTCTGGGAACTTGAGCTTCCATTTCATTAATTTTATGGTACATCTACCTAGACCCTCACTGACAAGCACGCAGCATCTCACTTTATCCAGGGTGTGGGGATGTTTTGACCACATGGGATTTCTGGTGTTTGGAGACTGGCTGCTCTATTCCCATAGGAACAGTCTCAAGGCAGTGAAGTCAGCCTCTAGGGATGTGTAAAGTAGATCACCAAGCACGCACTTTGTTTATCACTCTCTCTCCCTCTATCCCTCTTTCTGTTCAAAACATATGTAAAACCAAGGAAACTGAGCTCCGGAAGAACCTTTGACATTAAAAAAAAAAATTAACTATGAAATTTCGTTTTATCTTTTGTTCTGTTATAGAATTAGTTAGCCCAACTGAAAGAGTAATCCCACCTTTAGCTGTGAGGCAGTAAGCTGATTTTGGGCACATGGTTAGGTTGGCATGTTGACAATGTGTGGCCACTGTGTAAGTGTGCTCTGAGCTGGAGCCACATGCTAGGGCATCTATCTCCCAGTGAGCAGTGCTAACACCACCCAGGGCACAGTGTACTCAGATTCCATGATATTCAGTTAAAAAAAATAAGGGATCTAAAGTTTTGGCTAAGGTGGACTTACAGTTCAAAGGTGGTGCAAGGATTTTCCAGAATTGGTAGGTTTAGAGCAGACTGAACTTCAGTTAAGAATTGGCCAGCTGCAGGGCACTGTGTAGAGGAAGGAAGCGTTCTGGTCACTACCATTTAATCAATTCCTTTGTTGGCCAGGAGAATGTCACAATCTATATTTTCAGTAAGAAGTGTGGAAGACTCTTGATCCTTTGTTTCCCTTTGCAGGGCTCCTTTGCACCAATGCCTCACTCTTGCCTATGAAATAAATATCCAGTGATATATATGCATGTGAGAGAGAGAGAGAGAATGTGCTCTTTTTCTTTAATATATGTTTTGCCCTCCCCCCTTAACATGTATTTATTGGAAGAACAAAGACTCCACAGGAATTGTAGCTTTATTTTTAACATTTTTTGGTGTGGTTTTTGTTTGTTTATTTTGCTTTTTGTCTTGGAGGTTTTTTGTTTTGTTTTGTTTTGTTTTGTTTTTGCTTTGAGACAGGGTTTCTCTGTGTAGCCTTGGCTGTCCTGAACTCCTGTTGTAGACCAGGCTGGCCTCCAACTCACAGAGATCTGCCTGCCTCTGCCTCCCAAGTGCTGGGATTAAAGGCGTGTGCCACCTATCCCAGTTTGCTCTAATATTTTTCATTAAGTGCCATATTCAGCTCTTTAGTCTAGAGATGAAAAGTTCCAGTTGGCTAGAATAAAAAATGGCATCATGGTCTTATGGATGGTAAGAGAAATTAATTTAACACTCAGCTTCTGGTCACAAGGTTGCAATTGTTGATGCTATGTAGCCACCCACCGATGCCATCCAGCTTGGTACAGGACTGGGACCAATGCTATACCTTCCAAAAGTGAATGCTTTGGACTAAAGACCAGGAAGATACAAGTAAGACAAGGCCATCTGAGTCTCTAAGGTCTTTCTCAGGTCATAGAATTATAATGATAATAAAACTATATTGCACAAACTGTAAATCTCATTTAAAATTTATATTTATTCTCTCAGTGTATCTGTGTGTGTATGTGTATGTGTGTGTGTGTGTGTGTGTGTGTGTGTGTGTGTGTGTGTATACACTTGTGAATGTCAAGTGTCAAAGGACAACTTGGAGAAGTCAATTCTCTCTTTGTGGGTTCCAGGTCTTGGACTTGTGGCAGCTGTCTTTACCCACTGAGCTCTCTCATGGGTCCCTGAAAAGTAAGACATAGTTACCTGAGGATGAAACATGTTTAGAGAGCGGTGGAAGAAGCTGACAGGAAGAGCTCTTTGAAGAGCAGTGGACTAGTCTGCAGACAGAGGCAGTAAGAAGCTGCAGTGGATTCGGGTGTTGAATCAGATGTAGGATGAGTCGAGTGGTGAGCGCTACAGTGTAGAGCACATACAGGCCTCACCACTGGGACTCACTGCAGGTAGCCCTACTGTGTAGAGCACACACAGGCCTCACCACTGGGACTCACTGCAGGTAGCCCTACAGTGTAGAGCACATACAGGCCTCACCACTGGGACTCACTGCAGGTAGCCCTACTGTGTAGAGCACATACAGGCCTCACCACTGGGACTCACTGCAGGTAGCCCTACTGTGTAGAGCACACACAGGCCTCACCACTGGGACTCACTGCAGGTAGCCCTACTGTGTAGAGCACACACAGGCCTCACCACTGGGACTCACTGCAGGTAGCCCTACTGTGTAGAGCACACACAGGCCTCACCACTGGGACTCACTGCAGGTAGCCCTACTGTGTAGAGCACATACAGACCTCACCACTGGGACTCACTGCAGGTAGCCCTACTGTGTAGAGCACACACAGGCCTCACCACTGGGACTCACTGCAGGTAGCCCTACTGTGTAGAGCACACACAGACCTCACCACTGGGACTCACTGCAGGTAGCCCTACTGTGTAGAGCACACACAGGCCTCACCACTGGGACTCACTGCAGGTAGCCCTACTGTGTAGAGCACACACAGGCCTCACCACTGGGACTCACTGCAGGTAGCCCTACTGTGTAGAGCACACACAGACCTCACCACTGGGACTCACTGCAGGTAGCCCTACTGTGTAGAGCACACACAGGCCTCACCACTGGGACTCACTGCAGGTAGCCCTACTGTGTAGAGCACACACAGGCCTCACCACTGGGACTCACTGCAGGTAGCCCTACTGTGTAGAGCACATACAGACCTCACCACTGGGACTCACTGCAGGTAGCCCTACTGTGTAGAGCACATACAGACCTTACCACTGGGACTCACTGCAGGTAGCCCTACTGTGTAGAGCACATACAGACCTCACCACTGGGACTCACTGCAGGTAGCCCTACTGTGTAGAGCACATACAGACCTCACCACTGGGACTCACTGCAGGTAGCCCTACTGTGTAGAGCACATACAGACCTCACCACTGGGACTCACTGCAGGTAGCCCTACTGTGTAGAGCACATACAGGCCTCACCACTGAGACTCATTGCAGGGACCTGATAAGGCTTCGGGATAGGTGTTTATCTAGCACTTGGTTGAACATATAGCTGGAGCACAGTTATAGTAAACATTTATATTTAATATATATCCCACCATATATGTGTATGTATATGAACAAATAACATACACACACACACGCATACACACACACACATCAGGTACATTGTAATATACCTCTGCCTGATCTCTTTTAAATTTTTTGTGATCTTTTAATATTTTATTAGTCTATTTTAATTATATATAATAATGAGTATGCTGGTTACTTTTTTGTCACCTCTAGACAGTCATCTGGAAAGAGGGAGCCTCAATTCAAATAATGCCTCTATCAGTTTGTCCTATAGGAAAGTTTGTGGTGAATTTTCTTGATTAATGACTGATGTGGGAAGATCCAACCCACTAGGTTGGTTCCATTCCTGGGCAGATGATCTTGGGTTGTATTAAAAGAAAAAGTAAGCTGACAAGCCATGGAGAGTAAGCCAGTAAGCAGCATTCTTCGATGTGCTATGGCTGGGTTCCTGCCTCTAGGTTCCTACTTGATTTCCCTTCATGGTGGATGATGAAACACACTCATTCCTTCTCAAGTTGGTCATGGTGTTTATCATAGCAGTAGAGAGCAAGCTAGGACATATTTGCCCATGTCACCCTCTCTTGTCCCTTTCCATTCTCAATGATCTCCTTTCCCTTCCTAACTAGTCCTCTTTCTAATTTTATGCCTTTTGTTGTTGTTATTGTTGGGTTTGTGTGTGTGTGTGTGTGTGTGTTATTTGTTTTATGACTTAATGAGTTGTAGTAGGGTTACAGAAGCATCATGAGAGATTGTTTGCCAGCAGCTATACCATTGAAGAAAAAGTCTCTCTTTCCTCAGGTAGGGTGGGGTCTCATGAGCTACTCCCCATTCCCTTCCAGGGTGCTGATGGGAATATTCATGAGCAGAGCTTCTATAGATAATCACAGCTTCTGCGAGCTTGAAATTGCAATGGTCATGTCATGTCCAGAAGACAACATAGTACAACATCCCACCCTTTCCTATAGTACTCGAGTATTTTTTACTCTATTCTATGGTTACTGAACCTCGGAAGAGGCAATGTAGATGTCCTGGTTAAGTACTAATGGTCAGTTCTCTCAATATGTGGACTACTTAAGGGACTCCGCAATTACCACTCACCACTGAAACAAGCTGTGTCCAGTGCTGACAGTAGCACTCACCTATGGACATAAATAGCGTTATTTAGAAAACAATTTGATAGAGACATCAGTCCATTTAGCCAAACAAAAGTAGTAGTTTCCCCTCTAGCGCCAATGCCATAGGCTTTTGGCTAGCTTAACACTTAACACTACCAGACTCAAAGCTGATTAGAAAGCAATTGGCTACCACCATAACAGATTTGTTACTGCTGCATCGGTGGGCAATCATTCCTGGCCAGGCAGTCATGGTGCACACAAAGTCCACAGCCGAGTATGACTGTAGATGATAATTCTCCCCCAGTGGTCTGCACAGGACTATGGAAGTTAGTCAACAGAGAGGAAGCATCCAGCCCAGTTTATCTTTATTTTTCTATGTACTATAACCAGAGTATGTGATGCCATTGGCTTGGTCCTTAGCATTTAGTTGGTGGGCAATCAAAGGCATTGACTGTAATGTTTTATTGATGCTTCAGGGGCCTTGATGACAGGCACTGAGATTTCTTCTTCTTTTTTAGATTTCTTTTATATTTTTTTAAATTCTCTCTCTCTCTCCCCCTCCCTTCTCTCTCTCTCTCTCTCTCTCTCTCTCTCTCTCTCTCTCTCTCTCCCTCTCTCTGTGATTGAGTATATGAGTACAATGTGCTCCGAGGCCAGAAAAGGGTATCAGATCCCTGGAACTGAGGTTATGAGTGGTTTTGAGCTGCCTGATGTGGGTGCTGGGAACCAAGGGATCCTCTGAAAGAGCAGGAAGTGATCTTCACCGTTCTTTCAAGCCTATCTTTAAAAAAATGATGTTTTAAATTTATTCTTTGAATGTTTTATTCATGTATGTACACGAGGCATTTTGATCATACTCACTTCCGGCTTCCTCCTTCCAACTCCCCACAGGGCTCTTCTGCCACCCATCTCCATCCTAACTTTGTGCTCCCCTTCATTCCTTCATTGTGATTCCTGAGTCCAGTTAATGTTGATCATAGTCTCAGAGATGTGGGGCCATCAACCAGGGCATAGGCAGCCTGCTAGTGGCTACATCCCCAAAAGAAAACAACTTCCCCTCACTCCATCAGTAGCCATCAACTGTGAATAGCTCCACCCTTAAGGGTGGGGTCTTTGAAGCCCCACCCAGGGGTTTTCATTTACTATTTCACAGTTCTGGAAGCAGCTTTTACAAGGCATCTGGTTTAAAATCCTTAATATTAAAAAAAAAAAAAAGCCTACTAAGTATCAAGTTCCTTACTTCTATCCATTATTAGTTTTAGCTGATCTTTTCTTCCCTCCTCTCTCTCCTTGGGCTTTTCCATCTCTTTTCAGGTTTCTCCCCATGACAGGTTATATGATAAGGCCCTTAGCTTTGTTGAGGTAAAGGTTACCTTTGCAGCCACTTACCCTCCCCAACTGTTACTTGGCATGTCTGTACTGAACAACAGCAACAACCCAGACTCTCGGGCTGCATTCAGGGGACCCAAGAGTGAGTAGGGCATAGTCCCTCTCTTTTGTGATCTCCATACAAGGACCTGTTTTATGGTAACTGGAATCCCAAATGTGATGAAAAAGTAGGAGTGGAACATGGCATTCTAGTGGGGGCACAGCGTAAGTGGGCATCACACCATGCAGGAAAAAAAATATCATAGGTAATGGCCAGAGCTCAATGAATCAATGGAGATGGGCCTAATTACTAAGTGAAAATATGTTTAAAACACACACACACACACACACACACACACACACACACACACACACACACATACACACACATACTCACACTCACATAGAATGAAAAAACATGAGACCAAAACACAAGGAAAGAATGGTTATTTCAGAGTCAGTTTCTGCTTTCCAACCCATGAGTAGACAGTAGAAAGAGCTGAGAGTAAGGCCCTATAGTATTTACACAAATGGTAGGGAAACCTTTATGAAGAAGACCTTAATGTTTATCGAGCAGTCTGGTTTATCTTCAAATTTTATATAAATCTTTTGCGTACTGAGCTGGAGAGATGGCTCAGTGGTTAATAGGACTTGCCGTTATTTCAGAGGACCCGGGTTTAGTTTCCATCACAAACATGGTGTCTCACAACCATCCTTAGCAGCAGCTCCATTGGGTCGGTGCACAGATATACATTCATTCAGGCAAAACAACCATACAGGTAACTTTTAAAAAGTCTTCATGTCGCATATATCTATTATTTACTGTACAAATTTTTACTCTGTTCTATAGATAGTATATTATTGGCAGCCTCAAATCTATACTAATCAAACACACAGGCCCCCCCCCCCACGCACACGCACGCACGCATGCACACACACACAGTAGGGAGGAGGTAGGAATGGGTGGATACATCAGAGTTGATTTTTAAACCATATATGGTGAATTTCTGTGTCATAAAATCAACTATATCAAAACTAGAAATTCATTTAACAAGTAGAATAAATAGAAAACAACTTGGGGCACAGTATACATTCTAAGTAGTCACTACTTCTTGGCAAAAACCATTTCAGTTTTAGGGAGATATCTCTCTCTCTCTCTCTCTCTCTCTCTCTCTCTCTCTCTCTCTCTCTCTCTCTGTGTATGTGTGTACATGTCCTGAAATGTCATGTAGTCAAGAATAAAAACACTTGGTGTTGATCTTCTTGGTAAAGTGTTCAGAGCACGTGTGTGCTTCCTCAGTCTGGTGCTTGGCCTCATGTGAAGCCATGTCAAATGCATGCCACACTGCTGCTATAGGCTAGAAAGTAAGCATTATATGAGAGGCAACCTGAGTCGAAAGCCGTGCATCTAGGGTGCTATGCAAGCATTCTAATTGCAATACCTTGAGTTCAAGAACATTAAGGGGTGGTGGTGTTTTGGAAATCTTATAAAGGACTGGATCTGTGTGCAGGGAACGATGTCTGGGTCATTTTCCCGGTGTCTTGTTTGCTGTGCTGCACGCAATGGGACAGTTGGCTCTAGGGGCCGCCTAGAGGGCTTTGGGAGTGAGTGGACCATATTGCTTATATCTGTCTGTGAAGAGAGTATTTGACTTCGGGTTAATCCATTGGGACAGGAGTCTGCATTTAGTAGGTAAATTATATAGGACAAATAGGTCCTTAATTTACCTTGCACTGACTTTCAGTTCAAATCCAGGTGCCTATGTGCAAAGATCCAAGTTTATCACGAGGACTGAATTGTGGAAGCTTTGTTTCCGAGTTTGGCGCTCACCACATGCATTTCTCGTTTTGTTTAGTTTTGGTTTTTGATTGAAGACTGAAAGTGATTTTATCCTAGCAGATCTATGACACTGAGAGTACAAAGGTGAAAGACAGATAGTAGCCCAAGGTTCCCCAGAAGTCAGGAATCCTTCAGGGCAGCCATCCACAACACATTTCTTTTAGTAATTGATAATCCTAAAGACATGGATGAATGGTTATTAGCATCGTGTACCATGTCATGTTACTACCTCAACTGGCTTTTAAAAAGCAGAGGTTTCATACACCTAAGATTCCCTTTTCCTCACTCCCAGCCTCACACAAGGCACCTCAATAGTGCATTGAGTTATTATGTTACTCAGAAATGCTGAGTTTAGCGGGAGCAGATTCAAACATGAGTTCTCTGTAGGAATGTTGGGAACATGAGATTCTAATATGCAGAAATGTGAGTGCCTCGTGGAGGGGAGTTTCCTCTTAAAAGCCGTGGATGCAATTCAGGCACTTTGGTGAGCTAGATCTGCCTCTGTCTGTCCTCCTGCAGGCTCTTCCCTCTTGGAGGCATGGCCTGTCTTATTTGACTTTATAATCCCAGCTCAGTTCCTGACACTAACTAAATCACTGATGCTGAGGGAATGTTTCATCAACTTGAGAGAGAGAGAGAGAGAGAGAGAGAGAGAGAGAGAGAGAGAGAGAGAGAGAGAGAGAAAATATTTTCATTAGTCAATATGTGTTAAAAATCAAACTGTAAGCTATGTAAGCCTCTGTATAATTAAAAGCACAACAAGCTTTTACTTTGACCATCTGAAGATACATAATACAAATAAGGAATGTTCCATGATGCGTTTCCCACTAATTATAAAAGAACTTAGCTTTTTCAAGATGTAACAAATGATGTGGGCAAAGCCAACGATACAGCAAAAAGAAAAAAAAATGAGGCTTCAGTGTCAGTAATTTGTGTGCACGGCTGTGTGCGTGTGTATGTGTGTTCGCGGGAAAGGGCGAGGAAGAAGGAGACAGACAATGTCTCATTTCCATCATGCTGTGAGACCAGATACTTGTTATTGAATCCTTGGAAGGGAGCGCAGCTCTTGTTTATTTACATTTGTTTTCAGTTTGAAAGACAGCCTGAGAGGCAAAATAAAACAAGAATGCTTCAAATGCCTTCTAAATTTCCCCTTAAATTGAATTTCTTGTTTTATCATGGAACAATACTTGCCCTGATGTTAGGCAGACAGCTAAAAGGTCAACAAGTTCCCCTGGTTGCCTTTTGTCAAGGGTTTTTGACTTGTCTGTGAATAAAGATCTCCCAGGAGGAAGGCAGACCCGAATTTCCTGTCATCTGGAAGACAGCCATGAATTTGAAAATGTTACAAAAAGCATAAGGGACTTCAGGCGCACCTTCAGACTCGCCGTGGACGCCAATCGCTGCCCGTGTAAACATGTACATGGAAATGTTTTGGATTTGTTCTGTCAACTTTTGGTTGTGAAACAAATTGTTCTTTAGCCGCCCACCTTGAATACCGAATGAACCCGCCTGGTGGTGGTGGTGGTGGTGTTCCTGCCTGGCGCCTGATCGGAAGACACGGCGCTCGTGTTTGCACACTATGTAAGAACACGCTCTGTCAGAGGGCTGCGCCTGGCCGGACTCCATTTTCCTTACCCTCCTCCTGCTGTTCTAACCTTTGTGGAGCATTATAGACTCCTCAGTAACTCAAAGTTCTGTGTGTTTGTTAATAGACAGGGCTTACCTATTGCACCCTGACAAAAACCAGTCTTTCTTATCTAAAAATTTCTTTAAATGCCTTCTTTTTCTTTTTAATTGATTAATTAATTAATTAATTGTTTTCTTCTTCTTTTTTTTTTTTTTTTTTTTACAAATCTTGAGTCTATGAAATTTAACATAAGGGCCCAACACCTCATAGGAGCTCCCTTTTTAGGCCGGGGGGGGGGGGGGCTGTGCTTTTCTTAGACAAGAGGTCTTTCTATATAGTCAAGCTGTTTCTTGGACTCTGGACACTCCTGCCTCTACCTCCTGTGCAGATATGTGCCACTACACATACCCCCACTTTCCCAAGAATTGAAAAAAAAATCGTTTATTTATGGTGTGTGTGAGTGCAGATGCACATGTAGGGGTCAGCAAACAACTTGCAGGAGTTGGTTCTCTCCTTCTGTCTTGTTAGGGCAGGGTCTCATTGGCGCCTCTTTGGTTGGGCTTGGTGGTGCACACCTTCAGTCCCAGCACTGACTGCAGAGGCAGAGGAAGGTGGATTTCTGTAGGGTTGAGCCCAGTCTGATTTACATAGAGAGTTCCCATGACAGCCAGGGCTACATAGAAAGACCCTGTCTCAAAAGCACACAAACAAACAACCCCAAAACCAAACCAACCAACCAAACAGCAACAACAACAACAACAACAACAACAACAACAACAACAACAACAAATCCCCGTTGTTCTTTAAACCGGCTAGGCTTGCATTTTTCTCCCAGTACTGAAGCCACACATCTAGTTTGGTTTAAGGCAAGGTTCCTAGAAGAGTAAGGGACCTCCTTATGCTGAGGAGGGTGATGACACTGTATAGTTGTATCACTTTCCCCTCACTGCTAATAATCTTATTCACTTCTTAGAAAAATCCTGTTAAGCATTTGCTGGATGCTAGAGAGGCTCTTCAGTAGCTAAGAGCGCTTACTGTACAGCCATAAAGACCAAGCTTAGATCCCGGCTCATAAGTAATAAGCTGGGTGTGGGCTCCATGTGGCTGTAACCCTACTTCTGTGGAAGATGGAGACAGGAGTATCCCTGAAGCATGCTGGCTTCCATATTAGCCAGAAACAACAACAAAGCAAAAAAAAAAAAAAAAAAAAAAAAAAAAAAAAAAGCAAAAAACAAACTCCAGGTTCAGGGAATAAAGTGGGGAGTGACCAAAGACATCGAATGCTCTCCACTGGCCCTTATGTGCCTGCATAGGTGTGCATACCTACACATGAAAAAATACCACACACACACCACCACCACCACTACCAACACACACACACACACACACACACACACACACACAGAGGCACACAAGAAAGAAGATAAAAAAATTTTTTATGAGTTATTGTAGCACATATCCTATGATTACATAGCAAGTGATGGGACTATGACTTTTAGCATGGGACTTTTGAAGCCAAAACCCACACGAATTAGTAAACATTCTTATCACACTGAGAGGTTTAGTGATTTCAAGCTCCCCTTTTAATAGCTACTAGGAACAGCCAGTTGTCCTGAATGGGAGGTGCAGTATGAACAAAGCACACCTCCCCTCTCTTAAAGTTAATGAGCAGATTTCTATTTTTAAAAAAGATTTATTTATTTATTATTGATACAGTATTCTGCCTGCATGTATGCCTGCATGCCAGAAGAGGGTACCAGATCTCATTGTAGATGGTTGTGAGCCACAGTGTGGCTGCTGGGAATTGAACTCAGGAACTTTGGAAGGATAGACAGTGTTTTAATCTCTAAGCCATCTCTCCAGCCCCAGATTTCTATTTCTACTCCAGTAAAAAATTACATTAGTTTGAGGAAGAAACCACAGTTGGAACTACAGAGCACATAGTAATGGCCAAGAAGTTGGAAAATACCATGACAGTGGAATTATCTTATTAGATATGAGATGTATTACGGAACTATGTCAAGTAAAATTGATAGGAAGCTTTGGGATAGGTTTCTCCTCTAGACTGCAACAAACCCAACCAAAATCAAGCTTTCATGCTAAGTGCTATGCAACCAAACTGATTCTTTAAAAACAGAAAAATACCCAAATGGGAGCAAAGTTGTAATCAAGCCCAGGAGATTCACAATTCATTGGAAAGCACTCGATGACCCTCTGTAAGCATGATCAATCAGAAAGCCCCTTGCAAGGAAAGTTACTCGTGGTCACATGGCATAGAGCAGTCTCTCTGGTTTGTATTATGGCATCTTGCTACTGTTTAGATCGTTTGTGCCCAGTGAGATTCTTTTAAAGAGAGGGTTCTGTCTAATTCATGAATAGCTAATAACACTCAATTAGCTTTAAAATGTACTTTAAAGATATTAATTCTTGGTTTATGTGTCTGAGTGTTTACCAGCATGTACATACCTGTTGCCCTCAGAGGCCAGGAGAGGGCGATGGATCTGTTCGGACTGGAGTTGTTAGATGGTTATTATCCACCATGTGGGTGCTGGGAACCGAACCCTAGTTTTCTGCAAGAGCACCATGCATTATTAACCAATGAGCAATCTCTCCAGTCTCTTAAATATTTTGAAAACTATTTTAAAAATAGTTAAAGTAGTTTTGTTTTTGTATAAGACTAATCAAAAGGATCATTAAAAAGATAATTTTACTATATGAGAAATAGGATACTTTAAGATTTATTTATTTTTATTTCATGTGTATTAGTGTTTGTCTGCATGTAAGTCAGTGAACCACATGTGTGCCTGGTGCCCACAGAGGTCAGGAGAGCGTGTCAGATTCCCTGGAACTGGAGTCAAACACGGTTGTGAGCTGCTGTGTGGGTGCTGGGAATTGACTTAGGGTCATCAGGAAGAGCAGCCAATGCCTTTAACTGCCAATCATCTCTCCAGCTCCCAAAACATGGCATTTTAAATCAGCAAAAGAATGCTCAATTTATGCTGACCCAGTTGCTTCACTAGCTAGAAAAATATTATTAAAACTCTACTTTATACACTATACAAAAATCAATTTCAGCTGGCTCTAAGAATTTTTCTTTAATTTCCTTCAATATTATTTTATTTCTTCTATAAGGCTTTCACAACTATATATCTATGAAATTTAATGGTATCATGTTTAGTGTCTTTAAATGTAAAAATAAAGCAACTGTTTATTCTTGGCCCAATAGACATTAAATTGCATTTCATGTACCAATCTTGGACTTAATGACTTTGGAAACTTACCTATTAATTGTGAGACTGTATCTGTGGAGTTTTACTTATTTATTTCCAGTACTGGACCTGAAATCCACAGCTGTGTGCAGGCAAGCATTTTGTAGTTAGCCTACATTCTGAGCCCTTGGCTTTTTGGAAACAGGGTCTTAATATGCAACTCAGGCTGGTCTCAAACCTGTGATCCTCCTGCCTCAGCCTTTAAGTGCTAGGGTAACAGGCTTGTGGTATTGTGGCCAACTGTTTTTATTTTCTTATGTGTATAATTATACTGTTTCTTCTTAGACATGGGTCTCCTTAGTAGCCCGGGCTGGCCTCTAACTAGCCTTTCTCTCCAGGTGCTGGGATCACAGGCAGGTACCAGCTCATCTGGCTTCCTCATTCCTTTATCGTGATGAGTTAGACAGTGTGTCTTCAGGTTTTAATTCATTTCTTACACTCAACTTAGGTGAGTTGGGTCTTATTCATCTTATCATGAATTACTGGGAATAGTTTGCTAACATTCAAGGATTTTTTGTTCCTGTGTGATTAGTGAGATGGAGCTATAATTAACTTTTCTGTAATGGTCTTCTCAGGTCTTGTATAATGAAAACAGATGAGAACGTGCACTCTCTGAGGCCTTCTGCAATAATTTGTGCCTGTGAAAGATGGTCCTGATTCTTTAATATTTGATACATTCACTAGTGAAGTTCTCTGGCCTCAATGGTTTGTTTTTAAAGAATTCATTTATTTATTTTATGTGTATGAGTGTTCTATCTGCATGTACACGTACACACCAGAGGAAGGCATCAGAGGGTATAGATGGTTGTGAGCCACTATGTGGTTGCTGGGAATTGAACTCAGGACCTCTGGAAGAGCAGACAGTGCTCTTAACTGCTGAGACATCACTTCAGCCCTGGCCTCACTGTTTTAATAAAAAGATTTTAAGTTACAAGTTTAACTTTAAAAACAGTTATGCTATTGAAAGAATTCTATGTTTATTTTTCCTTATGAAATTTTATACAAGATGAGATTTAAATTTTTTTATGATTTTCTTTAAATTTGTTATTTTTACATTCTATTCATGCTATAATTCACAATGTTCATTTATAATATTTTCTTAAGTAGAACTGCTATTTCAGAAGAGCTTTGAATCAATAGAAAAGTTAAAAAGATAGTATAGAAAATCCCATAGTATCTATTTTCTCTCTATTTCCCACCTTGGCTAGCTACTAACATTATTATCATACATTTGTCACAATGAATCATTGTGTGTGTGTCACAATGAATCCATTAGCATTGGATTTTATTAGTTCTTTTCTAATACTCTAAAAGACTGAGGTCTAATTAGTGTTCAAAGAGGTGTTTATCTTTAATGTCTGATAAGTTTGAGGATGAGTATCTGTCATGGAAGTTTAGGTTTCTTTGTAAACTCAGTTGTGCTATGTAAATATATTTTTGTTCTAATCACAAGTGTGAGATTTCAGTTTGAGCTTTAGCTTGTCCACATCTTAATTGCCTTATGTGGGGCATGACTTTTGTCAACTGGTAATGGCCTTCCTCCTGCTGCATGGGGAAGGGCATGGTCTAGGACTCTGAGGATATAAATAAGAGCAGAGACAGGGGTCGGGGATGGGTGGAGGGAGAAGGAGAGGGAGAGAGAGAGAGAGAGAGAGAGAGACAGAGAGAGAGACAGAGAGAGAGAGAGACAGAGAGAGAGACAGAGAGAGAGAGAGACAGAGAGAGAGACAGAGAGAGAGAGAGACAGAGAGAGAGAGAGAGACAGAGAAAGAGACAGAGAGACACAGAGAGAGAGAGAGAGAGAGAGAGAGAGAGAGAGAGAGAGAGAGAGACAGAGATAGAGAGACAGAGACAGAGACAGAGACAGAGACAGAGACAGAGAGACAGACAGACAGAGAGAGTTGCAGTGTTGGCGTGTGGCATGTGGCATGTGGCTTGCAGCAGTTGGAAGGGATAGAAGACAGACAGTGTGTTGTGGCTTAGAGTAGGCAGACACTTTGGGCGCAGGGCCTCAGAGGAGACTGCTGCCTGCGTCTGCTGTTGATAGAGACAGGTATAGCCCAAAAGAAACCAACTGATCCTGAACAGCCGGGAAAAGTAAAGGGGCCCCTCTCCCCACTAATGTTCTTTCTTCTATGTGGGGTTGGGAGGTTGGAAAGGAGGCTGAGGCTTGAATACCCCAAATAAAGAAAAGTTCAAAAGAAAGAGCACTACAAGTATCTACTTTGTGATTGAAGTTTGGGTTTTATGTTCAAGCAAGACAGTGAGACAGATTGTTCTTTGGGGTGAGAAACTTTTTTTTTTTTTTTCTGAGACAAGGTTTCTCTGTGCAGTCTTGGCTGTCTTTGACTCACACTGTAGACCAGGCTGGTCTTGAACTCACAGAGATCTTTCTGCTTCTGCCTCCCTGAGTGCTGGGATTATAGGCATGTGCTACCACACCCAGCTGGGTGAGAGATTTTTTTTTAATGCCATAAATATGCAGATAGTAGCATGGTAGGGCCTCTAAGGCGAGTTCAAGACTTCAATGCCATAGATAGATAGATAGATAGATAGATAGATAGATAGATAGACAGACAGACAGACAGATAGTGTGTCAGTGGCTTTGACCAGGGGCCCATGAGACAGTGTGTATGGGGAGGGAGGTGTCCTGTTTTATAGGTGTGAGCGAAAGGCGGTGGACTCATGCCATGTGGTTGGTGAGTTGGGCACAGCAGTTGAGGTGGACCCATATGTTAGTAGCTCTCTGGTGTCTCAGAGTCTGGAAACCTGAATCTGTAACGTGGCCCCGAGAAAGTGGGGATGGGGCTGCATTCCTCAAGTGGGAAGTCTGTGAGAGTGTCAGAGATACACAGACATGCTCTCAGTTTGCAGGGGTGGGGTGGGGGGGGTGTTCATTTCTTTAGCGGTAGGTATTAGAAAGAGGCTACGGGGGGGGGGGGGGGAAAGCTAGAGTAGCTTAAAGCCCCTGAACTGAACTGTAAAGGATAACGTAGACATAGCCATCAATCTAAGTGTACCCCCTCTTGCCTCTTTTGCTTGTAAGAACATTTAACACAAGAGCTCCTTTCTTGATTAACCTGTTCAAGTATTTAATACTGTTACTGTCTGCTCCATGCCCTGTGCTCTTCTAGTCTAGGGTCTCATTCTGAGTATCACATCACCTCCAGTTGTCATATCTCCACTCTCTTGTGTTTCCCCTGTTTTTAATGACCCTGGCGCTTTTTAAGATTTATTTACATATTTATTCACCGCGTATGTGCTTGTATGTATGCATTCTGCAAGGGCTTGCAGGTATGTATCCAGGGGCAGGTGTCTTTGCACACACAGAGTTCAGAACGCGGTGTCAGGCATTCTCTGTCACTCTCTCTACTTATTACCTTGAGGCAGAGTCTTTCCCTAAACCTGGGCCTCGTGTTTTCTTAGGTAGGTTTGGAGTCAGCAGGCCCCACCCCCACACTTCCCAGGCACACAGCTGGGATAACCAGATGTGTACTGGATGCCTGACTTGTTATGTGGGTGCTCGGCTTTGAACTGTGGTCCTCACGATTATGTAACAAGGACTCTCTAGACCTTGGATATTCTTGATTTCTGGCTGGGTGGTTTTTTTTTTTTATATAGGAAATATGTCAGTTTAGTTTCTTATTTAGCTTCTTCCATCAAACTTAAGCTGTGTAGGGGAGGTGATCAAAGTGTTATTTGTTTTACTCATGTCAAGGGGACAGGTGATTGGCTTCCAATTTGTTTAAAAAATACCTATGTATATATTCCTCAGGCTCTGTACTAGTATTGATTCCATTTACTGCCCAACAGTAATCTAATATTGGTAACTTACTATTTCTCTTATATTTTTTCTCCATGGTTTTGACAGGATTTAAATTTTTCACTCATATTTTCAAGGAGCTGGTTTTATTTTTATTGTCTCCCTAATATACCTTTTCTGTATTCATCATGTCCTTATTATTTCCTTCTGTGTGTATTTGGATATATAGTACCATGTTTTTCAAATGTCTCAAGATGAATCGCCTACTGTTTGGCTTTTGTTTTTTTTAACCCCTAATAAATTTAATATTCTAAACTTGGAGCTATGAATTTCTTTAAATAATGTTTTATTTACATTCACAAGTCTTAACACATAAACTTGTTGGCAGTTATTAATTCCTTTTTCATTGCTAGTATGTGGTGACTTCCCTTCATATCCAATTTCAGCTGTTTATGAAAAACTACTTTGTTTGACTCTATGTGGAATTTCCATGCTGACTTGGTTGGGAAGATTTCTGTTAATATTGCCACAAAGTCCATGTCCTTTATTCCAATAAAACATATCATCTTGTATAGGATAATGACTTACATTGAATTCTGAAGTTTTGGAGTCAGCTTGAAGTTTCTTCCTGTACATGAGAAAAGCACAGCTCCTTCTGAAATGCACGGTGGTGCCAAGGGTCTCTAACATCCACACTTTTCTACATTGACAGTTGAAAGTGAGCAAATGTTCTGCTGTGGATAACAGAGGGAATGAAAATATGTGTTAAAGAAAGCTAATAGGACAGATCTACAGCTTAGTGAAATGGTCTTATTAGCTATGATAATAACATTCAACAGACAACAGGTACTGCCTTCCCTGGGAGGTGAGAAAGGAATAAAAGCAGCACTAGGAGGAAGGTTGATTGGAGGAAGCCATGTTCTGGTTCCTTGTCTCTGCGCAGGGGAAGGACGAAGAAGGTCTGCTTTCTCTGGAAGTGCTAGGAGAGCCTCCTGTGTGCCCTAGCATTGGGAGGGCATAGAGGAGCTCCACTTTAATGCTATGAGGACTTTTCTTCATCTTTTAATAAAAGCGTATTTTAAACTGATTAAAAACAAGAATTGTTCACATGAACATGCTTTTTAACATTTTATTTTATTTATGTGTATGGATGCTTTGCCTGCATGTGTGTGTACCACTGTGTGCCTGGTACCAGCGGAGGCCAGAAGAAGGCATCTGATCCCCTGGAACTGGATTTATAGACAGTTGTGAGCTGCCACATGGCTGCAAGGAACAGAACCCAGATCCTCTGTAAGAGCATCTAGTGTCCTTATCGACTGAGCCATCTCTCCAGCCCTTGAATGGGTGTCTTAAATGTTTCAACACGTGTATACTCTGGGTAATGTTTAAATCAGGTTAAACCTTTTTCTTCGTGAGTATTTACTGTTTTATCTTGTTGAGAGCATTCAAAATCTTTCCCTTAGCCTTTTGCAATGTACAGACTATTTGTTGTCTCCTCTTGCCCTGCCGTGGAGAAGCTCACCAGAGCTTCTTGCTTGTATACAACTGTAATGTTGTACCTATTGCTCAGCCTTTCTCCATCTCTTTCCCCAGGCTTTTGATAACTGCCATCCAATTCTATCTTGCTGTTGTTTTTGCTTGTTTGTTTGAGACAGGGGCCCACTATGTTATCCCTGGCTGGTCTAGAACTCACTATACTAACCATACTGACCTCAAACTCACAAAGCCTTCTAACTGTTGGGATTAACGGTGTGCACCACCGTGCCTGGCCCCTTCTGTTCTTCTGTGAAGTCAGCAGTTTTTGATTCCCTATGTGGTACTTGGTTTCTGTGCAAAACTGGTCCCACGTATATGCTGCAGTCAAATTCTACCAAAAGCTTAGGACGTAGCCTGGTACCTTTGAGGCTGACCTCAGGGTACCACTTTCCTAGATGTTTATTTTCATTCAGTCATGTTATCAGTTAAAGGTCTCTTCTTTCAAATAATTGTTTTTTTGAGTTGGAGTCTTTGAGGGGTCGGATCTTACCTTCATCACACCCTGGCTGTTTTCTAAGCACACAACTGGAAATTTCTTTTTAATGGTGCTCCCTCTCACCTTCTCTTTCTCTCTGAGGAGTGTCTTACTGTATTCTGGGCTAGCCTTGAACTTGCTGTGTGTCAGAGGATGGTCTTCAATTTCTGAGTGTCCGTAGTTCTGGGAATACAGGTGTGTGCCACCATGCTTGGTTTTAGCCATGCCTGAGGCTCAGGTCAGGAGGGAGAATCCATGCCTAGAAAGGGTGCCAATCTATTTAACAGCTTTTGCACTTGTCATGTCTACAACTTGAAAATCACTAACATTTCCCCCCTCAACAAAAGGCAGATTTCCCTATCTTTCTTCTTTCTCTTTCACTGCAGACCTAGAAAAGAACAGTGAGAAATAACCATGCCTGAATACTAGGCTGTCTTGAAAATTGCCTCCACTATAGCATTGAATCCATCACTTTTGATTAAGCATCACTCAGAGTTCTAGGGCATTGGCAGCGTGCAGCCATATTCTTTGCTAGAATTTAACAGGAGTAGTCTCTGGCCCGGTTCTCAGTTGAGTTATTTTTCAACCACATTTCTCTCAGTATCCTGGTATTCTAATTATGTGGTCCACGCCTCCAAACTCTTCCTCATTCCCCTTCAAGTGACTTCCAAAGAGTTAAAAGCCACACCATCAGGCCTATTAACAGCAACAGCCCTACTTCTTGGTAACCATGTTCTTCTGGATGACCCACTTTCCTCATCACCGTGACAATATATTTAACAAAAGCAACTTGAGGCAGGAAGTCCACTTTGTCTCACTGGTTGAGGATGTAGTTGTTTGTCCCAGTAGACAAGGCACGGTGGTGAGAGTGGCTATAGTTGTGGCAGCAAGAGTGTAAGCTCGTACCATTTGCAGTTAGGAAGCACACAGAGAGATGACTACTGCTTCCTAGGCTGCGTTCCTCTTTTCATTTGTCTAGGGCCCTAACCCATGGGCCAGCCTCCACATTGAGGGCTGGTCTTTCTATCTCAATCAAACCTCTCTGGAAATACCCACATAAATGCCCAGAAGTTTGTCTTAGGTGGGGCGAGTCATCATTCTAAATTGCATCAAGTTGAGAGCCAAGATTAAGTATTATAGGTGTCCATATGTGTTTGGACAAAGCCTCAAATTTATTTGCAATGCTACAAAAAAAAAAGCTTTAAAAAGAAAGATAAGTGCTATATGAATTTGAACTATTCTTCAATGTGTAAATTTATTGAGACATCTTATTAAATGCTGTAAGCACTTATAATTTTTAATCACATGACAGAATAAAATTAAAAATACTGCTTGGAACAGATCTGGCATCCTAGCTTTCTGTGTAGAGTGGAATGCTGGGAGAGAAGCAGCCACATTCCTTCACAGCGTGGCAGAACGGGGACACACTTTCCCTGGAGAGTCTGGAAGGATACAAGATAAGGCACCCAGGAGAGCGAGGCCATCTTTAATGATGTACTTGATAGACACTTAGAGACAGGAAGCTCTTTTTCAGTTCACATCTGGGGAAAGAATGTGGTTCCTTTGATTATTTTCCCTTTCAGTTCTTAAACTAAGAACGGAATATTCCAAAAATAATATTGATATGAGAAAAGTAAAGCAGAAGTCAGAAAATAAGCAGCCGTGTCTCTAGCAAGTGTACTAAAGGATACTTTTTGGCACAAGGTTTTGTGCTCACAGATCATCCCACAGGCATAAATATCCACCTAAGTGTCCTTCCTTTCTTGGTCTTAAACAGAAAGAAGAGAAAATTCACCAACCTACATTAGGAGAGTATACGAATAGGGAGGATTAGGAAATCAGGAAATTCCTAAATAAAATTTAATAGTGCCACCATTCAGAAGTAATGTTCAACTCTTTGTTACTGAAGGAGAAAATCTACAGTATGCAAGAAAAGGATGCAAGGGCTATGATTTTGAGCTCTGGGTTTGTCTACTCTACGTTGCCCTGTCTTCCCATGCCTCTCATGGGAAATTGCTTGCCTCTAAGAGGAGGATAACACTTTAGGAAGCACCTCCCGGGTGGAGGCTTAGGGGGCTTAGGTGAAGCCCTGATGGACCTCAACTTTGGTGTCTAGGGTTAATAAAAACACTTCTTTGCAAAATAAAAATTTAGAAAGCAAAAGGAATAGGGCCATGGCAGTCACTGAGAGTCACACCGTTGAAGATAGTAGTCTCTGGAGGAAATGCTCATTGTGTAAAAATAAATATGGCTGGGCTGAGGATGAAGCACAAAACCCTGGGTTCAATTCCTAGCACAGAGTTAATAGAACCTTTCTGTTCTTTGAGAAGGCTAACCTCACATCACTTGAAAAAAAAACCCACATAAGTAACAGATAGTGCTCATCAGTCCCATAGCCTGGCTACGTCCTGACTACACACATATTCCTATTCAAAAGCGATCCACAGGTTTTTTTTTAAAGCATCATTTTGTATTTGGCCCTACAGTGGCACTATGATAAAATCAAGACTCTCCCTAGATAACAGAGGATCATCGTTTGTGTAAGTTTCAACACATACTAATGTAATAAATCTCGCTGCCAGAGAGGATAAGATTACACGCAGACAAGATTCTCTTTTCATTGTTGTTATAGTCATTTATTAAAATACTAGAACTATTTTTAGAAGTTTCTCGTTTGTAGACATATGGAGGTGTGCACTCGTATATAAGCGGTGACGCAGTTTTGCTCCACCCTCAAGGTCATGTTAGCTGTTTTCTAAAGCACAGCAAACTGGCACCCACTTTCTGGCTGCTGTTTTGCTCTAAAGGTGATCACTGGGTCTGGATTTCTCTAGCAGCCACATAGTCTGCATGAAGGCAAGCATTGAAACACTGTAAAAAGTCTACGGCTTGTATTTTGAAGTGCCCAAACCAGGGTACCAACAATACTTAGTAAAACAAATACCTCGCCAAACATACACATAGATTCAAATAAAGCTACAGAGTAACCCAGCAAGACACATCTAGTGTTCAGTGTCTTATGGGTCTTGCATAACAGAAAACAGTAATATGAGAAAGATTAGCCTTTTTTTCTAATGTTCTGCTTGGCATTGTTTATTTGTGAATCAAGGAATAGGTATTTGGGGCTGTAAAATTTGGTGATAATAAAATGAAAATATAAAATAGGTGGGGACTATATTAGCTTATTGGCTTAGTTGGGAGTTTAATTGCTATGAAGAACACCATGAGCAGACACGGAGAGGAAAAGATTTAATTCAATTTATAGTTCCACACCATAGCCCATCGTGACGGGAAGTCATAGCAGAAACTCAACCAGGGAAGGAACCTGGAAGCAGAAGCTGATGCAGAGGCCATGGAGGAGTGCTGCTTCCCATGGCTTGCTCAGCCTGATTTCTTTTTCTTTTTTCTATTTTTTCCTATTTTCCCAGACAGGGTTTCTCTGTGTAGCCTTGACTGTCCTGGATTCACTTTGTAGATAAGGCTGGCCTCGAACTCACAGCAATCCACCTCCTCTGCCTCCTGAGTGCTGGGATTAAAGCAGTGTATCACCACACCTGGCCTGATTTCTTATACTATCCAGGACCACCATCCCAGGGGATGAACTGGACCCTCTTACATCAGTCATCAATCAAGAAAATGACTCATAAAATTGCCTACAGGCCAGTCTGGTGGGAGTATTTTTTTTTTCAACTGAGGTCCCCTCTTCCCAAATGACTCTAACTTGTATTAAGTTGGTGTAAAACTAGCCAGCACACTTGCCTTATATAAAGATCATCTAAAATGCTAGCATTGATGAAATACACATCTAATATCCCCTAAGAGTCTATCTGTGCCTATAACTTCCATTGTCACCTTAAATATCCAGCTGTCACAGAAGACTAGTGTTTCCTTGATCCTGTCCTGCAAGGGATGCACCTGCCATTTGTGTTCTGGAAGTTGTCTGGGCACATACTTGTCCTGTTTATTTATTTATATGTCCCCTCACCACACTGAGAGACTTTGGCTTAAGTTCAGGACATGGAGGATTTTGTTGTCTTAGCTCCCACTGCCTTCTGGAATCTAGAGCATGACTTGTACATAGGAAGAGCTCAACAGAGAGCAACTGGTCTTAGCAGCTTGATATGATGTGTCTTCAGAAAGCACTGGTCTCTTAAAGTAAGGCCAAGAGAGAGACACAGGTTTGCCAAGGGCTGCAAAGGTGAAAACACTTAAGGTAAGCTTCATTTCATGTTTAAAAGAAATTACCCATTCTGTTTGTTCTTCTTCATCAGCCTGCAGTAGAATAGAAGCCTTGTGCACAGATAGCTCTGTACTTGCTGCTTTGTTAAAAAAAAAAACTCAAAACCAAACAACACCCACCCAGCTAGTCTGTAGGTCTCATTCTCTAACGTTGGCTGCACTTGCATGCCTTATTGGTAGCAAACATCCACCAATAAAGATTTATTGACACACTCCTATAAGAACAATATAAAGTAGAAAGCATTATCATTACAGATGAGAATTCTGGGACACGGAAAGGTAAAGCCATTTCCTAGGAGCGTGCAGATGAGCAACCATGGGGCTGGCATGTGAGCACAGAGGGACCGAGCTCACCAGTCATGTTCTTTACCCTGCGACATCCTAGTACTTGGCCCAGTGATCAGGCCTGTATTTGAAGCACTTTGAGAAACATTCATTTGATCCCCTTTTAGGTACTTTTAATTTTCTTTTCAATTCATTTTTGTAGGTTTGATGAGCTACCAGAGATGTTTCTAAGTGTTTATGGGTTTGTAAATCTATTTTCAGAGGGCCTATCTTATGAGAAAGTTCTCAGATATGAAGTATCTCTAAGAGAAATGGTGAGCATTCTGGAGGAGGAGGTAAGGGGCTATTGAGTTTAAGACCACACTCAGCCACCTAGTAAGACTGTTTACCCACCAAAACAGGAACTTTTCCATTTTTTATTTCCAGACACAGGGCATCTCTGTGTAGCTCTAGCTGTCCCGGAACTCACTCTGTAGACCAGGCTGGCCTCAAACACAGAGATCTGCGTTTTTCTGTCTCCTGAGTGCTGGAATTAAGGGCATGTACCAGAATGCTTGGCTCCAAACATAGTTTTTTTTTTTCCTGTTGTGATTGTTTGCCTGGTTTTTCACAATGAGAACCCTAAGTTGATGTTTTCTTTCTAACTAGTTTGAGTGGCTTCTCAGTGTTTCTGGGTTTCTGGCTGCTTTCATCATTGTGGAGATTGGCACATCATGCCCATCGTATGCTTTCTCTGTGGATTAATGCTGATGGCTGACACTTAAAGAGTCACTGTCACTGATGTGCCTTAGAAGATAGCAGGCTTACACAGACTCATAAATTAAATAGTTGGCTGTTAAAGATGAAGCACTTTGGTTGTAGAGTGCTTGCCTAGCATGCGTAAGGTACTGAGTTCAGTTCCTAGAACTGAAAAATAGTGGGTTTTTTTTTTTATGTATTGGTTATGTTCTTGTCCCCCCCTCCACCCTGACTCCCACTCATCTAGTTGATCTACATATGGAAATCTGCTGAAACTGTTGAGAAATAGCCTTAGTTGTTAATATGAAGAAATGATTCTTATCCTGAGAAATAATATCCAATTCACCAGCACCCAGGGAGTTGAGGCAGGAGGATCTGGAGTTCCAAACCAATCTAGGCAACCTAGTGAGACTGCAACAAAAGCAAAAGCAACAGCAAAATACTCCACACAGACACCAAAAAGGACAAAACAGAACAGCAGCAAAAGATCACTAAATTTGGATCCAAATGTTGAACTCAAATGAAAAAAAAATGATAGATAACAAAAATATTTAAATTCCACAATGAACTTTTGTGTCACCAGGGCAAATAAATGGCCTAATGGCAAAGTTTTCTTTTCTTTTCTTTTTTTTAAAAGATAGTCTTACTATGTAGCTTGGGGTGGTCTTGAACTCAAGATCCTCTTCCTTCCAGAATGCTACAATGCTATGATTCAATGTTCCAGAATGTTACAATATAATAAGCTTCTCCCCGCCTTGTTATTCTTTCAGTATATCACATATTTCAGCATATCACAGCTTATTCATATTAGGTATATTACACATTAGACAAATTTCTTCTGAAAATAGACTACAGATCCGTAAACACTGAGACATGGCTTTGATTGCTTATTGAGGCTACACAAAAGAAGATAACAACTTATACTTCTCATTGTGGGGAAACCCTGCTTATGGTACCAATCAGAGTCAGCCGTAGCTCACTGTGTGACTTTAGACAAGTTGTTTAAGTAGTCTGGGCCTTAGATTCCTTAGCTGCAAATCAAGGAGTTCAGTGGTCTGTGAGTATGCCATTGTGAAGTGTGAACACACACAGACACAAGAACACAGGGCAGCCCGAGCAGATGACAGCACTTCCTCACTGTCTTCCAGTACATTCCTCTTCCATGCATTGACAGGCACAACCATAGGCCTTTCAGAACTGGTGTGCAGCCCTTTATTAGTTATGTAAGAATTTACACCTTAGTGCAACCAAGAACGCAGCATTTCAGAGCCAGCTTCGAGGATTTTACCAGACCACTGATTTCATAGAAAAGTATAAAAATGCCCATTTCCCCATGGGTTACAATATAATAAGCTTCTCCCCTCCTCATTGTTATCCTTTCGGTTAGTTATTTCAGCATATCACAGCTTTAAAACACTTCCAAGGAAAAGGTCACTCTTTCCTCCATCAAAACATTTCTTTGCTGTTCTCTCCCAGAGGGCCTCGTGGGAACAACAATCAATAAAAGAAACTCATGGAACGTCTCGACTTGCCTTTGAGGGATCACACTAGGCTGACGCTCGTTGCCGTGGGTTAGCACCAATAATTTTTTCCCATAATGACAGTCTGTAATAACTGATGGAAAATAACTTCAGACACAATAATGGGGCTCCATCAGGAATCTCAGAGATCTTTCTGAGAACCTCGACTGACTTTTTTTTCCATATGGGCATTTTAAAATTATGTACAGAAAATAATGTCTATTTCAGATCAAAGAGCAAAACGTTTCCCACTGGGGTATATGTTGCAAAACTGTCAAGCATTGACAAGCGTTATTTACTTCTCTGTCAGTTTTAGTTTTCAATGTTTATGTATTTCTACTACAAATATGAAGAACAGGGATGGGAATATTATTCTACTTCTTTATGGCTTTCAGTGGTACCTTTCTGAGATTTGAAATTTTGAACACATTGGTCTCCACAGCTTCATGTCTCACTGAGTAGGAAAAGATTATTGGGTTCTAGTCTGAATTAGGACAAAACAGTAAAGATATTAAAAGACGATGCTATGGGAATTTAGCAGACATACACTGTAGAGTTGTTGTTGCAAATGTCTTTGTGGCCATGAGTCTACATGCAAAGCTCTAAGAAATCTTTTAGAAAAAGGAGTTCTTGGCTGGAGCATGCCTTTAATCCCAGCACTCGGAAGGTAGAGGGAGGCAGATCGCTGTGAGTTCAAGGCCAGCCTCGTCTACAATGCGAGTACAGGACAATCAAGTCTACACAGAGAAGCAACAACAACAACAGCAACAACAACAAACAAAACAAAAAAAAAAAAAAAGAAAAAAGAAAGAAAGAAAAAGGAGTTCTCAAACAGGTTCAGGTACAATTTTGTTTGCTGTTTTAAACATGACGGTTTTGAAGAACAGCCTTAGAAATGCACTAATAAGTTATGAATGATGTGAACATGGTAGGAGCAGAGAAATCATACAGGATTCTTAGAAAGCCCAGCAGATGCTTACTTCTTAGACAATGCTAGAAAAAATTGGGGCAATTTAAATCCCTCTAAAAGGCTTGATTGTCCTACCTCATATGCATCTATGTGTGCACGTGTTCTAGTGTTCCATCGCTAAGTGTGTGCAAGTTCCTGAAAGTGGTTCACAGGATCTTCATTTCTCGCCTTTCCTCTCTTGAGATAGTCTCACCCTATAACCCAAACTGACCTTGAACCCCTGGCTCTGAACCCCAAGTGCTGAAATTACTTCCTTGAGTTACAATGCGTGGTGAGATCTTGATTTCTTAGGCATGTTTGTAGAGCTGTATAGTCTTAGAACGTAAGTCAAGATGTTTGTGTCAGCCCAGTCAGAACCTATTAGGACAGAGTTGATACTTTGATTGAAATGGAATTCATTTATGCTCATGTGAAACAAGGCACATAGCAACGTATAATAAATTTTCATGCTGTGCACTGAATGAAAATAGGTTTTTATAATTGAATTTCTTTGATGTGTCTCATATTTGCATCTGGGAGAAAATTGGAAAATTTACAATAGACTTGATATGAGTTGCTCATCTGTAAAAATATTTTAGTGACAGAGGTTCTTCAATGCCTGGAAGGGATAGAGAAATAAAGATGGGCCAGACACCTTGATGATAAGCTGATTAAGAAACGCTACCATACCAGTTCTATGTGAAGTTGGTACTGGTGCACATTTTTATCAATCTGTAAGAACAGAGTGAACCCTTGAGCCACAAAGCTTGAATCATATTTATTTGTTTCCTCCCAAAAATATGGCTTATAGATGGACTGAGCTCAGCAACTTCCACACTATCCCACAGTGAAAATATAAGATATTTTGTATTCATGTAAGGGCTGAAGTGTTTCAGTTGCTAGTCAAGCCTCCATGCCTATGTAACTGCAGTGTTGGTTATTTATTTGATTTTTTTCATCATATGAATACACAGTAAGCACATAATGAATCCTGGTGGAAAGAATGGGGCCAACGGCTCCATGCCTGTCCCTCTGTTTTTATTATCTATGATGAAAGTTAAAGAGAATGTGTTGAAATAGGCACAAAACTTCAAGTGCAACATTTTTTAGAGGCTTGCAAGACAATTTTATGTGTATTTAATAATCAATCATTAAATGCAAGAAGAATAGTGATCTTTGTTTATGAATGTTCCAGGAACTGATTGGTCACGTCCTACTTCATCCTTTGACCAGGTATAGATGATGTAACATTATCTTCATGCCACAGATGAGTAAACTGAGGCATGAGAGAAAAAAGAAAGAGTCTGCTATGCAATGCAGGGCCTGTTTGGTGTACACTTCCACTTGCTATACAATAACACACACACACACACACACACACACACACACACACACACACACACACACAGCAGTCCAAATGTTTTGGTCTATGATTTAATTTTTAAATATTTTTGAAAATAAACATATGCTTCTGACCAAAAGCAGAGACTACCTCATACATATTGTATATTATTTTCATAAGTGTAGGCAGTGTCTTTAAAATAGACAATAGAAACAAATATTAAGTTGTGTGTATTGCCAGAAAAACATAGAGACATTGGTAACACTTTAGAAAAAATATTCCACAATAGGGTGCACTTGTGAAAACAAAATTTTCTGTTGTAGTTCCCTGAAATATTCTTAAATCACTTAGACTGTGGTGCCTGGAAGAGAACTGGATTGTTTGACTGACCACTAGCAGAAGTCTATGTGGATCGAGAGCTCTGCTCGTGGCAAGGACCTTGTAGGCTGGCTTGTCTTTCCTTCAGGAGCCAATGCCTACCTACCTGGTTCACGAGGGCTTCCCTTACTGCAAATGACACGAGGAAACACAGCTTCAGGGGCAAGGGAGATGGCTCAGTGTGAAGTCAGGATGAGGACCTGACTTCAAACCTCCAGCATTCAGGTCACAGCCAGGCATGGTAGCACTTGTGTGTCATTGCATCACTGGAGGGCAGAGATAGGTGAATCTTAGGACCTTTCTGGTCAGCCAGTGTAGCCAAAATGGTGAGCTCTGAGTTCAGCGAGAGACCTTGTCTCAAAAAAATATGATGGAGACTAACAGAGGAAAATGCTTAATGTCAAGCTATAGCCTCAATACATGTACACATGAGAACTGTACTTGTATATGTACAGCACACACTCACACTCACACACACACACACACACACACACACAAACCAACCAACCAATAACAACAACAACAAAAACTAACTTCCTACAATTTCCCCCTCATTTCTTATCTTTGATCTCCATGTATTTTCCTCTTATTGAAATCTGGTCAATTCCTTGGTGATTTAGCCAGCATTTTATTTTTTTCAACATTAGGTCTCCCTGTGGTGTGGCTAATTTCTGTTGGAGGGCACACAGCTAGGGCTTCTTCCACAGTTCCTATCTGAGCAGCGTTCTCTAAAGATAACTGCCTCACACTGCGACTCACTTTTGAAGTCAGGGCATGCCACTCTTACTCACCCCTTCCCTATAGGACTGTATATCCTAAAGTGCCACCCCCAGCTAGATTGTTTCCATGCCTCATATGTGGTCCTAATAAATAAATAAATAAATAAATAAATAAATAAATAAATAAATAAATAAACCAGACAGATACAGGGTAACTCTACCCTGTAGCAAAATTTAGCTAGCTATCTTGAAAATAGTCATACTATTTTGGGATTTTACAGTAAACCCAACCCAGACAGCAGACCAGAGGGGCGATTTACAAGTTATAAAATTGCCTGGATGAGATAAGGCAGCTCATAAATGATTCAGTGGTGTTCACAGGATAAATCGTATTTCTCGTACGCGTGGAACCAGGGAAGAGTCTGTGGTGTTCTTAGCCCCTGATCATGTAGGAGAGGCACACATGTCACATTACAAACCTGACGTGACATTAGAGTGCTATAAAATGTTCAATTAAACATGGCAACCTCAGGACAAATGGTACCCAGGGTACGCTTCTTTGTTTGCCTTTAAGAACTTTAATGTGTCTTATTTATTGAGGGCGAAGAACATAAGGAGAGTAAAGTGACAGCCTCTGACCCATCTGAAAATATTTGTGTGAATGTCAAGACAAATAATAAATGGGGCTGCCTCAGGATCTTAGCCTCTTCGTAAGATGGACAGAGTTCTGTTTGGTGGATTGCACCTTCCGGAATTAGAGCCGACTTCAGGAAAACTGTTCCAGCATCTGTCTTCTTTCTGGCAGATTGTCAAGAGGAAAAATGACCGGGGAGGGGTGTTTGTGGGATGAGGAAGAGACGAAGAGGGGAGTGATGTGTGTGTGTGTGTGTGTGTGTGTGTGTGTACCAAGCAGGAAAAAAAGCTGCACATTTTAAACCCTCAAGATAAGCTGTCTCTTAGAACCTTACTTGCTCCAGAACTTGACACACAGGCTTGCTCTCTGGGGGGACCTTGCTTGCTGCTCTGTGGGCAGATCACGACTACCGAGCTGTGACGCCCCAGCGCTTGCCTGACCTGATATAATGGGAAGCTATTTACTGCAAACAAGGTAGTTGGAAGAACATAGGCTTAAATGATGCTCTGGTGTAAGCAGGACTCCACGGGGATCTCCTGCAAACCAGTCAATCTTCTGTTTTCTTTTTGCAACTCCCCCCCTCCTTTTTCCAGGTTGGGACTATTTATTTCTCTCCCTCAGGGCCAAACCACAGATGCCTGACTCCAAGCACTGTTCCTTTTCAGGCCAGCCCCTCCCCCACTCCCCACTCAAGATCAATACAGTGAGTTAAAGGAGCAATTGTATGACAATAAATAAAAAGGAAAACGAAGTGTGGAGACCACCACTTCCAAGCTGACTGCTTTCTCGCATGGTTTTTGTCCATTACCAAGGTAAGGGGGGTGAGGGGAGAAAGGAGAAGTAAAAAAAAAATGGCCCCAGGAGGCCTTCTGGCTAAGCTGTCAGATCGCTTCAATGAGAAACCCAATCAGACTTGATTTGTGAAGGTTGTCAAGCCTGTAGCACATCATGTAAGCATTGTGCGCTATTACATGAGACCGATGCTTTGCAAGCTGAAGGCTCCTCATGTGTTGCTGAAGCTAGTGGATGCTTATTTTTCCAGCATCTATATTTTATGGCCAAAGGGAAGAATCAAAATAAGATGCCTTGGGCACTGAATGTGAGTATACACACATCCAAGGAACTTGAAGTTTTTGTCTCTACTGTCCCCCGTAGCAGAGGAAGTCACCCTGAAAGCCTTCCTTTTGGTGCTTCTTGCCTTATCAAAGAGCCCCAAATATTTAATATATCTTGTATTTGTTCCTTGATGAACAGTTGAATCAAGACAGGCAGGAGTACAGGAGCAAGCAGAGGGTCAGTGGTGTAGGGCTCATTTTTGGAGGTCATGGCATCAGTAGGTACTGTGGTCTTCAAATTTTCTGACTTCTGAATTGGTCCTCTTTCTCCTTTGGACTAGAGGAGGGGCTATCTTTTCATGGAGTCTTAGACACAGGTCAGTTTTCAAAGCCCCTTGTTCTTAGCCTTCAGAGAGTCAGTGCATGGCCGCTGTCAGTGACTTTCCTTACAAATAAAAAGCTCCCTTCTCCAGGTAGCTGCCATGAGGAGGAGCCTGGTTCCCATTGGAAACCAACACCAGCCCCTTGCTTTGGAGCTAAGCTTACACTATCTGTAAAGGAGAGAGTGTCTGTAATTTTATTATCTAATGCTATGGTTCTGTTGGACCTTCATGCCATGCTGAGCATATAAGATTCTCCAGCAAGTCAGAAAGCAAGAAATCCATCTTTACCCTCCAGGTCTCCTTATTTATTCCACTTGACACTTTAATGTAACTTTGCTTTCACTTAGCAATTATTCTCAGCCACGTGCAACAAGAGTAAAATAGGCACTTGAGCTATGTACATGACCCCTGCACCCCAGGCCATTCTTCCCCCTTCCCCAAGACTACTTACTGCTGTGACATTACTATGTTGCAGTATAACCGTTCTTTCTGCCCCTATGAGTATCAGTGCAGGTTGGGATTACAGGATAGAGTCTTTCCTTTCCTTTCCTTTCCTTTCCTTTCCTTTCCTTTCCTTTCCTTTCCTTTCCTTTCCTTTCCTTCTCTTCCCTTCTTTCAATTTCTCTGGGTCTGACTTTTTTCCTGTGACCTTCAGCTGGGCTCTGAGACTGCGGACCATGTTTTTGCACACTGGGATCACAATAGGCAGTTCTGTTTCTTTTTTAGGTTTGCCAAGAGTGATCTCATGTTCTGAGCTACTTTCATATTTTCAAATAAATTATATCCAAGACTTTTATTCTCATATCTGCTCTGAGAAATTCCACACTTGGCCCTGAGGGTGATCTGTCAGCACATTGGTCAGAGTACATTTTCATGGCTAGAGTTTCACTCGGAAGAACTGGAAGAAAGAGACAGTGTGTGTGCGCTGAAGGGAGGGAAAAACAGGGCTCCCTGTGGCTGTAGCTGCAACTAAACATTCTTAAACAATTTTATTCTAAACTAGAATAAAACAAGTAACAGCGAAGAGGGAAAGGCATTTTTGCAGAGAAATATACAGCTGCAGTCTATTTTCTTCCTTTATAAAAAAACAAAGACAGTCTTCCCACAATCCTGCAGTTAGCTGGTACAGGACATAGGACAAACATCCCCACAGCTAATGGGTAAAGCACGAAGACTCATAAAGTATGCAATTTTCTGTTTTCATATTGCTCCCAAACCCTGTGTAATTCATTATATAGACTGTGCCCAGGGATGTAAGATGCGAGCCGGGTTGAAATGAGATTTTGAGTCTACACTGCAAGCTGCACATACAGTGAGTGATGTTCACATGAGCTGTCAGCTGGTCTGTGCTCACCCTTCCCACTGCTCATTTTGAGGCAGAACTTATCCTCATAGTCCAGGCTGGCATTGAAATTGTGCTCCTCCTGCGTCTACCCTGTGAGTGCTGGGATCATGGGTGTGTGCCATCCTGCTTGCCAATGTATAGTCAATGATATAGGAGGAAGTACGTATATACTTTGAGATATATTAGATATTTCATCAGTCATGCAGAGGTGTCCAGCCCTTTGGCCTTACTATGTAATGTTGTGGCCGGCAAATGTTTTGTTCTGTAGCTATAGTAGCTATGTTGAGATGCCTGAGTGGGTCCTCTGGCATGGGTTGGACACTCCCAAAAGCGAGGTTCCTTGACCTAGGCATCAATGACATTTGAAGTCAGATTACTCTGTGATGCTTTCTTTGAGGACATGTCCAATCTGTGGCTCTGCAGGCAAAAGACAGGACTTTTACGTTGGGCTGTGGTCCAACATAGAAGCCATTCTGCTAGATGCTGGTCATGCCCACCTAACCTGTCCTAAACTCAACATCAGATGTGAGAAGTCAACACGTATTGAGACAATGTCAAATATCCCTTGGGGGCAAAGTTGCCCAGGGCTGAAAACCATAGTGGTAAAGAAATCAATGCCTTTGACCTTTAAGCTTCCATTTCCCCAGCAGATCATTGTTTGGGGGACATTTACCTTGAAGACCTGAAGTCACTCTCAGCTATGGAAGTGTGATGTTCACCTCTTCCTCCAGGCAAACTCTTCCAGAAGTGTCTTCACTTGCTCAGCCATCATACTGGGGCCATGCCTTCCCCTGGATTGACCCTAGCCAATGACTCAGCACAGAATGGGTGCTGGAGCTGGACCATTTTTGCTAAGAAGAAACTTCTCAAATAGAACTTCCAGTACTCCCAGCAGGCAGTACATCTCTGACACTGCCTCAGATATACATTCTCACTCTTTCTAGCCTTCATCCCTCCTTCACCATTTCCAGGCATCAGCTGCTGCCTGGTCTGGAAATGTCTCCAGCTTCACCTGCCACCTCTCCAGTATGGCTCACAAGTTTCTTATCCAATAATGTCTTGATGTGCTAATTTTGTCTTGAATAGTGTGGTTCCCTATCTGCTTTTCTTTGCCTTTCTACCTGTCTCTAATTTGTAGTGTATAGTTTATTTAAAAAGAGCTACTTGAATCGACATATAATATGTGTCAATATGTTGACATATAAATATACATATTTATGAGGCAAAATGTGATAATTTATACATGTATATATAATATATGGTGCTGAAACCAGTGCAATTAATTAGCATTTCTATCTCTTTCTGATATGGAAAAGCACACACACACACACACACACACACACACACACACACACACACACGTATATATAAATAAAGTTTTTGTATTTTCGAGAGAAGTGTCCTATACAGGCCAGGCTGGCCTTGAACTCATGATTCTTCAGCTTCAACCTCTTGAGTGTTGTGATTACAGGCAAGCGCCACCAAGCCTGGTGGCTGCAATATTAGTTTTTGAAACGGATTTTCAAAATAGTCAAATGCCTTTTTCTTCATTGAAAGATCAAAGGAAGGATTAACTTCAAGGAGGCTCAAGTAACCCCTGATCTCAGGCTTGGAGAATAGATGGGTGCAGGGTAAGCTGCAAGGGAAGTGACTTCAAAGAGAAGGACAGAAAGTACAAACTTGGTCCGTAACCTAGATTCGTTGAAATGGATGTGGGAATAGCTACTGTGGGTCTAGGGCATGCGGTGGAGAAAAACCTAGGGAAACCACGTTAAGGAGTTGAACTTTATTTTGAGCATGGTGAATTCATGAAGCCTTAGACTTTATAAAGAAAAAAAAAACCACTTCAGTTGGCGTGGGAAGGACTTCAGGGAACAATAACAGGAGACACAGTGGCCTCTGTCACCATAATATACACAAGAGACGATGGTCTCCAAAGACAACACTAATTTCACAGTTGAGAACAGTGTGATAATTTGTAAATGACAGGAGAGAAGGGGGAAGAACTTTCCACAGGGACAGAGGGTATTATAAACACGTCTAACAGGTTGGGACAGTTGAACAAAGCTAGAGCCTAGGGAGGAGATTAGATTTGTCAAGGGTGGGAATGCTGAGACGTGGAGGCTGTGTGTGTGCACGTGGCGGGAGGACAGCTGTTTGGGGAGAGGGAATGGGCAGAGGACAACAGTGGGCTGAAGACCCTACCCATACCAACGCAAGGCCAATTAAGGGAGATGCTTGTCCAAGAGACCAAAAAGGAACAACCAGAAAAATTAGAGGAAACCACAGGAGTGAGGCTCCTGAGCTAAGGCAAGTGTAGTGAACGAGGGTATGAGAGACAGTAAAATCTGACGTGAAGTGCTGCCTACAGCTTTGGAACGGCTGCTTTAACTGTTACAGAAATTTATTAGGATCTATAGACTTTTAAGTCTGGTTAATTTTGGTGTATTTTTTAAATGTATGGGTTCTTTATAATAAAGCTATATTGTGTTATGTTGTGTTTTGTTTTTCTGAGACAGGATTTCTCTGTGTACCCCTGGCTGACAGGGTTTCTCTGTGTAGCCCTGGCTGTCCTGGACTCACTTTGTAGACTAGGCTGGCCTTGAAATCACAGAGATCCATCTTCTTCTACCTCACTGAGTGCTGAGATTACAGGTGTGTGCTACTGTGACCAGCTTATAATAACATTTTAATAAAGAAAAGAAAAAAAAAAGGGAAAGCGTGAACTTGGAAATGGATTTTTTTTTTTGAAAACTCCAAATTACACCATTCTTCAAATTGAAAAGCAAATGGGGCTGGGGCTGTGAATGGTGATAGAGTCCTTGCCTATTGTGTTCAAGGCCCTGGGCTCTCACAGCTCAGTACTGCAACGTAATAAGAAATGGGTTTTAAAAATGTCACCAATATCTTACTCCTGTCTGTAAAATACCAACCCAATGTCAGGGCGGTGGTGGTGCACTCCTTGACTCCCAGCCCTTGGGAGGCAAAGGCAGGTGAATCTCTGAGCTCGAGGCCAGCCTGGTCTACTGAGTGAGTTCCAGGGCAGCCAGGGCTACACAGAGAGGTTCTATCTCAAAACAAAACAAACAAACAAAGCCCACAAAGCAACCACTTACCCCTCAAACAAACAAACAAACAAACAAAAACCAATCTCCTTTCTGCACCTGAGAGATCCCATCCCCTCCCGGCCTCGGTAGCTCATGGTGGCAATATTGTATTCTTTTTCTTGCTACCGAAATCCTGGCTTTCTTGTTGTTCCCCAAACTCTGAACTCCCATCCACAGCAGTGCCTCTGCCACTACCATTGTGAAAGGTGGTTTTTGAGGCTCTTTGCATACTTAGTTCTGTCACTTGGATCTCACGTCGATTGTTATATTGTTAATGGAGCTTTTTCTGATACACAAATAACACAGCCTCTACTCAAGCACCACCCAGTTTGACGTCATCATAGCAATTTTCGTTGATATTTTGAGTGCAACTGATTTCAGAAAAATCACCTTAGAGGTAGGAACCAACCTGTCTTAGTCTGCAATAAGACTTGCGCCCCACCCACCCACCCCCCCCAAAAAATAGTGGGAGGAATCCAGACTTCCAGGTGTCAGAAGTTGGAGAAGAAAAGGGGATGGAATTGCCACACAGAAACAGAAATGTTGGATCTAATGAACAAGTATTATTTGAAGTTCTGTAATTTTTTTTCTCCTTCCACGTCAGTAGACATGGGAAAAGCACTAAGAAGACTGGTGTTAATTACAACACAGTATCTGGCATTTTCCAGATAAAGAGTGGAAGAACGGTGGGTCAAGGGCCAAGTGAGGTGATGGACTAAGACCTTGAAAGCAAAAGTAAAGTTTCAGTCAATTTGAGCTTTCTATAAATAGAAAAATGGGTGCTATTGGAGCAACTGGTGATACAGTTGTGAGGACAGGAGGTGGAGATCAGAGAAGAACTGTCAATACTCCATCCTGAATTCCACAGGTGGACAGAGTCTAGACATGGCCGTAGCATAAACAACCTTGTCTATGGGAGACGAGGAAGGAAAGGAGCCACAGGGCCAAGAAGTGGGACACTGTTTCCCTGATGCTGTGGCTGTCTGGAGGGTTGGTTGAGCTTACAGTGGGGAGGAAGCCGCTAAGCAAAATCTACAGTGAATGAGACAGGTGGTAGGTAGGCTAGAGTGAGCCAGCACGTTGAGGGTGTAAGGCAGTGTAAGCACATTGTCATGTCAAAGAGGCACTGTCTTCTCCGTGAGGGAGGAGAGGATCCTGGGAAGAGAAGAAGGTGCCTTTTCTTCTCCTGACCTTGGTGTTCTGGCTTTTCCTTGGAGCCACAAGTCTAGTGGGAAGCCTGGCTTCTGATTGGATGGCAGGGACAGGAGGTTTAGGGACATGGTTGGTGACATAAGAGCTCATCATACAGAAGGTATTTCTGCACTCAGTGTCAAGGCTGCATCAGGATGCAGAAGACAGGTCAAGGTGCATGTAGCATGGTGAAGGAGGAAGGTGGGCAGTTTACCTGGGAAGGTGGCCATACACTGCCCTGCCAGATCCCAGGCTCAGTTGAAGTCTGTGCTGCTTTTCTGTAAGGTTTTTATCTTCTGTGCTTAGGAAAACTTTCATTTCTCTGGAAGTGCATATTTTGGTTGGATCAAGGCATGAGCTATGGAAAGAGACTCTTGACCCAGACTCCAGGAGCCAGGTTCCTGCAGCGCCACATGCTTGTGTTCCAAGGCTGGGTCAGCCACTGCGTGACAAGCTCTTCAAGTCCTGTTGTTGCTTGAGAGCCTGTTCAAACCGGAGTCCAGCCAGTGATTGATTCAAGAAAGGCCACAGAGATTTGCAAGAGCCACCCTGACTATGGAGCCTACAGCAAACTGTCCTGAAGATAATTGACACCTACCGAACCTAGGAGAGGAATTGCACTCCTGCCCTATAGACTTCCATAGTGTAAGGTAGTGGTTGTTTAAGTCATTAAAAAAATGAGGCGGTAATAAGCCCAATTCACATCTGTTCTTTATTAACCTTATAGTTTTCTTTGATAGGTAAGATAAAATCATCACTCCAAAATACATAATTCTGAGCAGAAAAGGGAAAGATTTAGGACGGATCACAGTGGCCACACAGGCTCTGACTAGGCAGAAAAGCGTGTGGATAAAGGTGTGTAAGTTACCTTAAGCAACGAAAACTCACATATGAATGTGGACTGGGGACTGAGACCCCAGCGTGGGGTGAGAAGAGGATTCCCTGGATTGGGCCACTTCAGAATACCATAGTGAGACATGGGGTGGGGTGTTTGTGCATGTGTGCACTCATGTATTTGTATAGATAGGGGAATAACCTATGTACAACCAACCACAAGGCCTGTTCAAAAGTGTATGGTGGACAATCTCTGCTGACCCATAATTGGGAAATGGTACCCTAACTGAAGGAGCAAGAAAAGTCTCATTAAGGAAACAGCAACTAAGTTAAGATCTGTGGGATTTTAGGAATTCAATTATGCGGGAGAGTGGCTAAAGAGTGTGAGGGGAGACAACGGTGAGGGGCGTGAGGGGGGATGGATGGAGCCCAAGCTCTATCAGGAAGGCTGTGTGATAGTTATTCCTAACCTCCTTCCTCACCTGGTCTTTTGTTGTTATTTTAAACAGTGGCAGCAAGTTATGACACAACCCAGGCTCCTGCTGATGCTGCCTCTCTAGGGTCGTCACAGCCTTCGTAGCAAACTCACCTGCAGCTTGAGGGTTCTGTTCGCGTTCACTTCATTGTAGCCAGGTTGAGCCACAGGCAATGCAAACACTTTTGTATTGTGGTTTTCTGTAGGATTTTGGAGCTGGGTATGAGCGAGAGCTCTGGGTTCTAGTAGCTTCTCTACAAAGTGTTAAGACCGCCACTTGTGTCTGCTCTGCCTCTGTCACTGCTGTCACCTCCACAGGGCCAGCAACTAGTGACATTAACGGCTTGCTCTTGAGCTCCTGAACTCCTGAGCCCCTGGGTTTTCTCCAGTAGCTTTTTTTTTTTTTTTAGCAAGGAAGTAGTCTCATTTCTGACATTTGTTTTTAAAAAGCAAAAACGTGTTCTGATCTCCTGTCCATGATGGTGGTGGCGGTATCGGTGTGTGGCCCTGTCACAGACAAATCACTTCACTCTCTGGTCTGAATCTTTACCAAAATTATAGAAATGCAGATTCCATATTTTCCTGCTGGAAAGATTCATTTTGCTCCAAATGTGAGGGAGACCTGGGAGAACTGCAGATTAGTTTTCTCATGGTCCTAACAGCTGGTAGATTGATCAGCTCTGTCTCTTGCCACACAGATGCTGTTAGTTCACTGTGGGAAAGGTGTCCTCAAAACTTTTGGCCACTGTGTCATAACCTGCTGCCACTGTCTAAAATAAGAAGAAAGAAAGAAAAAAAAAACCCAATAGACAAGTGAGGAGGAAGACTGGGCAACGATATCACACAGCCTTTATGATAAAGCTTTGCCCCCTGCCCCCCGTACCCCACTCACTCTGCTCACCATTTTTTTCCCCTCACGCTCTTTCAGCCACTCTCTTGATTGTTTGAATCCCCCAAATCACACAGATCTCAACATAGTTGCTGTTTCCTTAATGAAACCTGTCTGGGTCTTTCAGTTAGGGTACAATTTCCCAACGGTAAACTTTGATAAAACCCTGGTACCTGTCATTGAGAGCACTCACCACAGTTTCTGTTTTAATTTCATTCAAGTTTATCTCCTGCTCAGTGCTGCTTCTCTTAGGGAGAACGGGCCACCAACGCAGTCTCTGTGACTCCTGTCTCCTTTGATAGCCTGAGTGTTAGCACAGAGCAAGTGCTCAATAAACAGGCATTGAGTAAATGAACTCAGGGCTGTCTGTGCCCCTTCGGCTCCCCAGAAAGGCATGGGATGCCCGCTGTGACATTTTTAGGTATTTCTCCCATATGTTGCATGAGTGCTACTGACCAGCACATCTTAACAGTGGGAATCTCAGTTTCACTTTCTTTGCTACGGATACACCGTGGCAATTCTTCTGTGATGAGGCTTGGCCAACGCTTTCTTGGGATATTTGTGGAACAAAAGCGTGCCGCTTCCTGTTTTCGATTGTGTGTATAGCGTTTCCCTCCAGGATTCAGGAAATGGAAACTTTCTTTTGACCGCTGTCCCTAGAGACCGCTTCCTCTGCATTCCACAATACTGAATAATGCAGTTCAAGACTGAAAGAACAAATAATAGAAATTATAAAAAAAAAATACTGGTGGCACAAAACAAATGACCTCTTGTATTAATTAAACAACTTTCTCTAGAGTGGTTGAAAACACATTTGCCCTGTGAATCTAGGCTGAGTTCAGACAGAGCTAGATAATTTCAATACCAGAGGTGATCCGAGACAGACTGAAGGTGGGTTTGCGTGGCTCTGTGTAACTCGAGCGCACCGCAGATTCCAAGCTCACAACCTTCAGGCAGGCGTCTGTGTACAAACGTCTCCTTACCCCACACCCTCTCCTTTTAAGTAGTCCAGGGCTTTTGACTAGATTTATCACAAGTCGTCAGCCTGGCACCGTCTTTCCAAGCCATGTGGCCTACTCTAACGCTTCATTGGCACTGTCACCAAGGCTGAGAAGTGAGCATTCTGACACCCACAGCTCCCTTAGCCTGAATAATTTGGCTGTTTGAGTTCCAGGATGCTCCAACCGCTGGTGAATTCTCTTCAGTTTTTGCCTTGGCACCTAAGCTTTTTGAACATTATGAGAAGTCTTAGGAACCTGCGGGGTTTTGAACAAATGCTTTGAAATTGGGAGCAGACCTCTTTTTGGTCATGTATTAGGAGAGTAATGTTAAGTTCAAAGCTGGGAGCTTGTCTCTAAGCAGGTGCCTGTCTTTAGCATGGGAGGCACCCTTGCCCAGCGAGCCCCTTGCTGGGTCCTCTGTCAGGTCCATGCTTTGTTATGTTTTCTGTCTTTTGTTCTATCTGCTTGCTGGTGGCTCCTTGCACACACAGGCGCTTATGCTAATAGCTCGATTCCCAGCCTTAAAAAGGCTGCAGTGATCAGTATCCATCATCTTTCCAAGTGCTTTGTCATTACATCAATTAATACAATTGAGCAAAAAATGTCATAGGCAGGGCGGAAAAACCTTTTCGTAGCCTTTCAGGGGGAAGTTTACTTCCAGCTTTTTTTTTTCCCCTTGCATTAGCTCCTGTCATCTACAAAACAACAGAACCCAGTGGTGTCAATTATATTTGATTGACTGAGTAAAGCACACACACAAATAAGCGAAAACAATGGACACAAAAATCTATATATGACTCCCCTTGTCAGAGGGAGTGCTCGTCTTCTCCATTTTCATGCGGCACGGTGTCCTGCTGCTCCTGGCTTCAATGTTTCCTTCAGCCCCCAAACTATCACCAATTAAGTTAGCAGGGTCTTCAAAGGTGTCAAACGACTCCCTAGGCAATCGGCTCTAACTGCTGTTCAATAAATGAGGTCTAATTTATCAGTTTAACTTCCCTTCTAAAAACCAAATGCTTCCCAGTGCTGGGCTTCGTTTTTTTCCTACAGTGTTGAGGGGCAGCGGCAGCCAGCGCGGTGGTGGCACAGGACAGCTATGGTGCATCTCCTAACAATGGCACATGTTCCTGATGGACTCTCCTCATCCTTCTGTGAATTCCAGCGGCACCCTTCAGCACTGTACTTTTTGTACATCCTTGGCGCGCACACACACACACACACATGCACAAAATCCCCATAGGCCAACAGAGAACAGCTTGAACAAAATTCATATTTAAGAAGCAAAAACTGCTGGAGGTTTGAGTTTGACAGCAGAAGAGGAGCTGAAATGGACTCCAGTTCTTAGCATGGAAACGGATTCAGGGGCTTTTGTTCCCAAATAAATTAGCTGATACAGATTTGGCTTAAAAGACTTACTTGAGTGAAGTCTTAGGGATAAACGGGCCAGAAATCTGAATTAACTGTTCATGAGTGAAAATCATTCAAAGCTATGGATGAGATAAAAACGCTACAGTGTAAAGCTCACCTGTGCTAACTGCATCAGAATCATTGGTGAGTAACACATTTTAGTATCAAATAAAAACTTGATCAAGAAACAGAAGACAGACTTCTAGACTTGGGAAGAATTAGATTGGAGCTTCCTGGGATGATGACAACAAACAGACAAAAACAAAAAACTAAAAGGCAGCTAGGCAGAACTGTTGTGAGCATGCTGCTAGTTCACCTGAATGCTGGTGGTAGTGTGGTGTCTTACATGGTGCCATGTATACAACACTGTAGATTTCGTTGTAAGGAGGATGAGAATATTGCATAGAGCCTGGGGTGGACACCAGCTGGGATTTCTAGGTTGTTTTATTTCGAGGATGATGAAGGTGATGGTGGTGATAATGAAGATAAATAATAACAAAAGCAAAGGCAATTTACTTAGAAATGCTGGGGAGGGGTGTGGCACACTCCTGTGATGCTAGTATTATTTGGGAAGTGGAGGCAGGAGGATCAGGAGTTTAGGTGATTCTTGGCTCCAGAGGTAATAGGTTTTTAAGCGAATATGAGTTCTGTAACAGCCTGTCTTAAAATAGTGATAATAGCAATGTTAATCATATTATAATAAACAACACACAAGCAGCGTGCTATTTACTATATGGAAGGGTTGACCCCTCCATGGATTTTTGCAGAACATTGTTGTTAGTGCATGTGTGCATGCATGCTTGCACACACACACACACACACACACACACACACACACACACACACTCACACATACACAATATATCCAAGTATACTCTGTGTTAGGGTTCTGCCCCAGTCTGCCCAGCAACGTATGATGTCATTGCCTACCTGCCACTGGGCATGCCCCTGCCCAGAAGTATATAAAAAGGACAAACCCACCTGCCTCTCCCTCTTGCTCTTCCTCCTCCACTCTTTTCCTCTTTCTTTCTTATTTCTCTATCTCTCTTCCTGTCTCTGTCTCTGTCCGGCACCTCCCCTTCCTTCTCTCCCCATGCTCATTTATTTATTTTTTTCCTTTTTTTTCCTATACTCATTTAATAAACTTCTCCATATAATATAATATCTGTTGTGTGGCGCATATTGCACATTTTATATTATATTTCATATATCAGATTTCATTGGTATTTAAAATTGGTGGCATTTAAAACTGTCTCTTACATGTTGGCTTTGGGTGGAGGAAGTTTCCAGTCTTCCTTTCTGTCAATTAATTTATTTTATAAGCTGAACTCACAGCCTCTGTGAGATTTTTTTTTTCCAGAACCATCTCTCTAGTCTTCCTCAGGAAGATAGGATACTAGCTAGGATTTTCGAGTTTACATTTCTATATTGGCCACGGGTGACTGTGGTTTATCTAAAAATCACACTTCTAAGTAAATTTTGGGCTCCCAGTATTTCTCTATGACTATGAAATGTTTCCCATGGGTGGTAGGCACAAGAGGTGGACGTCATCAGTGGCTTTCTCTCTTGCCTCTGTTAGCACAGTAGCTTCCTCCTAAACTAGCTGAAGAGTTCATCTGCCTAGAGATAAATTAGAATTTTTGTTTCAGATGATAAGCCAGTAAAAGAATATGTTCTTTATCTCTTGACACGCACAACAGAATTTTATAGCAGGAAGAATAACAGTATAAGCCAAGTTTCAGATGGTATTTTATAGATCCTGTAAATTTCTCATTAGCATTTCAAAAACCTCCCTAGACAGAGTGGACCCTCCTCCTTGAGAGCACTTCTGTGGATAACTTTTACTGACAGGCCCTGCTCTTATGGGCTGTAGACTTCCTGAGGGCAGGGACGATCTCTCACTCACCTTTAATATAAACAGCACAATATTTAGCACATTCTGGATGCACAAAAAAAACGAGGTTCTTGGTATGAGGAGTTTTTTTTTTTTTTTTGCTTCTCATCTTGAAAGAAGGAATTCAGACAAGAGATGTAGTCTAAGTAGAAAACTCTATTTAGCACAATGAAGCAAAGCAAAGGCTTCAGTGAGAGATTGGAATGAGCTGCTCCAGGATGGGCGCAGCCTTGTGGGTTCTGTGCTGTAGATCTTAAAAGAAAGGTTGTATGGGGTCAGTGGTATGTTTATGGGACTCTTTTTTTCTTCTTAAATCGTGGTAGACCAGATGTCTGTTTTAGGATATTTCTTACAAATCAATATCTATCACAGCCACAAAGCAAAACAACACAAATGAAACAAAGAATGCAAATGATCATGTACTCAGAGGCATATGCTGACAACTTTTAGTATGTCCAATTTCTTAATATTCACCCTCTTTTAGTATTTGACGTACTTTAAATGACTGGACAGATTTTCAGGGAATGACTCTAGGTCTGAGGACAGGTACTTACTAGAAGACCAACTTACAAAAGTCAATGTAGAGGCTGCTAGGGAACTGTTTTTCACTCTTCCATAAACTACGTGGTGTTATATTTTTATAGGAACAAATTAGCCAAATGTAGTATTCATTTGGGATTTCCATTAATATAAACATTGTGTTGATATTAAGTGGATTGTCCCCAGTGACGGAGATGGAGAATGGCGTTAAGCTGTCTCCCACAGCACTCTGAGGAGCTCATTATATCCTTTAGGAACCCTGGCTCAGGTAAAATCCTGACTCTGGATCTTTTGCTCTGACCCATAAGAAATTTCAGGACGAACCATTAAGCAGAATTGGAGTTTATTATGCAGTACATAATACTGGGATGAGAAAGACACAATGAAGCACGGGTGTGGGCTTCTCAGAGAACAGCCACACATCGTTTTCTTAACAGTAGCCATATATACCATACTGGCAGCCTTTTAAGCTATTATCTTTAAATGGGTTCCTAGTTTATTACGTGGGCAAAACTCTAGACCACAAAGATGAAAGAAGTTAGAATAGCTTCATTATAAACACATTTAGTTGTCTCCCCCCCCCCCACTACCACCCATAAAAGGGTCTGGAAAAAGAATTAGACCCCAGACTAAGTCATGCACACTCAGTTCTTAAGTCTGCATCATTGTTATTTAACATTCATATTTAAAATAATTTCTATGCAAATATAAAAGAAACTTGTATGTTGGCCACGCCCACAGCAAATGTTAAGTGTTCTGGAATTCTCATTTCTCAACTGGTGAGAAACTTTCAGCAGACCCCAGAGTGAGGGGTTCCTTTTCAGCCCCATGAACCCAGAGTTTCCCCAAATCTTTCCACATACCTCAGAGTGACTTAAGACCATGTCTCACATTTCATACAGGAAAGAGTAACCTGCAGATGCAATTTTAGACAAAGCAGGTCCTCAGAAGTCATCTGGCATTTTAATACTCTGTTCCTGCCAGTGACATCCAGGTATAAGGGGTCCCGTTGGAGAGTTTGAAGAGGATCCATGCTGGATTTAGGGCTTTTGGAGAGACAGGCTGCAGGCCTTGATGTGTCAGCCTGAAGATGAAGCCTCTACCCACTACCCTGCCCCCTCCCCTACACCTGATAGGAGAATTATGTAGGACCTGACTTCAGAAGATCTAAGAATGGTCAGGAAATGACTCTAGTGTAGAGAAAAATGGCTAGGACAGATTTATTTAAAAAAACTGACTTGCAAGGGTAGCCGTATGTCCTAGGAGGCAAATGTCTTTGCTTCGGAAACCTAGTGGCCCCAGAATTTGATCCCCAGAACCCATTGTACAATGAGATAAGCAGCCACCAAGATACACACACACACACACACACACACACACACACACACATACACACACACCACATATCACAGAGACACATACACCACACATACACCACACACACACACACACACACACACATCACATATCACAGAGACACATACACCACACATACACCACACACACACACACACAAACACACACACACACACACACACCACATATCACAGAGACACATACACCACACATACACCATACACACACCACATATCACAGAGACACATACACCACACATACACCACACACACACACACACACACACACACACACACACACACACCACATATCACAGAGACACATACACCACACATACACCACACACACACCACACACACACACACACACACACACACACACAGACATATACACGTACTCATCATACACACAGACACATACACACAATAGCAAATAAATTGTATTAAATTGCAAAACTTCATCTTGAAGTTATGATGGCGGGTTGGAGTAAGCCCTTCGAACTTTAATGGTCTTGCATAAACTCTGAGGTTCTTGTTAAATGCAGATTTGGAGTTAGTGGCAAATGGGGCCTAGGATTCTAACAAGGACCCAGAGTTGCGGGTAAGGCCAATGCTTTTTTGAAGGGAGAGAGAGAGAGAGAGAGAGAGAGAGAGAGAGAGAGAGAGAGAGAGAGAGAGAGAGACAGACAGACAGATAGAGACAGAGACAGAGACAGAGAGAGAGAGAGACAGAGAGAGAGACAGAGAGACAGAGACAGAGAGAACCAGGGCTATAGACTCAGGATTCTGATTTCCACAGGTTCCAGTAGAGAAGGGCTACTAGGAATCTCAGGGAAAGGGCTTGGAGTTGTTTTTGATGTCCAGAGTAGGGGCCGTTTCAAAAAAAGAGCCGGCTAGAGTTTCTGACGGCAAGGTGAACCATGTGCGGAACCTCTCATAGCAGGACCCAATCAGCAGGCATGCGTGTTCCTATCTGTGTGGTTTCCACATGTGACTCCAGTGACCAGCGGGGCGGTAGGAGCCGGACTGAGTCTGAGTGGAGACAGTTGGAGCCAAGTGTCTTGGTTATTGAAATAGGAAAGAAAAGTAGAAGTGAGAGAGAAGGGGCATTGCGTTCTCTTGTTTGGTAATTTTGCCTAATGCACACCCCTATTCCTGTCTGCAAGATATTCCTCCTACCACGGGAGTTTCAGAGTGACCGTAGCCAGTTTTAGTTCCCATTAGCCGTTCCATTGTCGGCCTCGTGTACGTTCCATAAATCCCTCTCATGTCCAATTTTCAGTCCCAACAAAAGACACAATGGAAGCATCTGATTTATACAGTAAGTCAACACTTGAAGCTTAGAAGTTACCGCCCAGTGCGCTTTAAGGAAGAAACAACCAATTCAAAACAAGCCAGGACTTTTTGAGACCCCGTACAAAGCTATTACTCAATTTTCTGCATCTGAAGATGTGCCCTAGATGGAATCAGCAGAGACGGGATAAGACTAAGAAAAATGACACCGCGGTTCTCGAGGAAAACGAAACCCAATTCCAAAAGCTGCCCATCAGCCCGAGCCATTCATCTTCTCTGAACTCCCTTGTCATCTTACTTAGTTTCAATTGCGAGTTCACCGGGCAGGCATTTACCTCCTGAGTGGACACAAGCGGTGGGCTTGGGGATTCTAAATGTGGAGGCTCCTAACAGACTTGAAAGAAAAGGAGGAATCAAGGAGGGCTAGAAGGAGGAGAGAGACTCCACCAGTTGGAGCCTGGGGCAAAGAGAAATAGCGCTGGAAGGAGAAGAAGGTGTTTCACGCTGAGCTAGACCACCAAGGCTTTCTACTTTCACCCAGAGATGTCATGTGTCATGCTAAAGTTGAATCTTTCAGGTGGAACACAGATAACAGCTATTTAAGACACTCTAGACATGCAAATTCCATAGTCATCAATCAAGTGAATAGAAATTATTGTCTTTTTTTCACACCACGCCAATCTCTGAGTTTGAGGGCAGCCTGGTCTATAGAGAGAGAGAGTTCCAAGATGACCAGGGCTATACAGCACCCCCCCCATAAATAAAAATAAAATAAATAAGATAAATGAGAACTCTATGGGTAGTTTTAAGGGTTAAGTTAGGTGCACACAGGCTTAGTAAGGTCCCTAATCTGAGTTAGCTCTTCTCAGAGCTATTTAGAAAAATGGCTCCAGTCAATAAACATTTATCAATACAGGAAGGTATTAGTATGTAAAATATTCTTAAATATTATTAAATTGTTAGGATCTAGGAAACTAAGCTATAGATATGTATATATAGTCCTTCTTCATTGTCATAGCAGCTATTGTCACACGCAGTTCCTATACAAAAATGCACCGTGCCCACCTAGTATGCACCCTGTGAGTGATGCAGGCCACTGTCCTAACGCTGAAAGGATGGCGGAAGGAAGCTAGGATAGACGTACACAAAAGAAGATATGAGTGCCCTGGTGGGCCGTCTTATTCATTTCTTTGAGGCGGTGAAGTTGAAAGCAAGGGCACCTTGACAGAGAAAATGTACACGCGGAAGAATCACCATCAACAAGAGCCAGGAGCATAAGCATGCGAGGTGCACGGGTGAGCAGGGGCGCACTCAGCTATGGCCAGGGAAAGGCTGCTGTGGGGATGTGATTGGGCATCCAGCAAGTCTTCGGATTACACAGAGGGCCCAGTCCAATTTGCATTTGGGACAGTGGGTGCTGACGTCATTCTTTGGAGCAGGAAGAAACAATCCCTATCTGTGAATCACTGTACACTTCACAACTAATCAGAAGGGATGCTTCCAAGTTGGCATTTTCCAGAAACATGTCAACTTCATCTGTGGACGGAAGGTAGGAAATGCTTACCCGATGGCCTGTATGTTCCTCTCATTGATGGGGCTGGTGAGCTTACTTACTGAGAGTGAAGTGGGTGAAATTTGCCTCTTCTTTCAACATTTAGAAGTCTGGTGTGGGGACTGGAGAGACGGCTCAGTGGTTAAAAGCACTGGCTGCTCTTCCCGGGGATCCAGGTTCAACTCCCAGCCTCTTCCTGGTATCTCACAACCATCTGTCACTCCAGTACCAGAGGAGCTGAAGACATTTCTGGCCTCCATGGGCAGCAGGCACACATGTGGTGCACAGACATATATGTAGACAAAATATACATGTACTACTAGTAGTATTAATAGTAATAACAAAATAACTATTATTACTATTCACAAGTCTAGCTGGAGTTGGGAGATGGGCACAGTAGTTAGGAGCGCCTACGACTTTGTGGAAGACGTGAGTTCTATTCCTGGCACTGGTACAAGGAGGCTCATAAATGCCATAACTCGATTTCTGGAAAATCTGATGCCCTCTCCTGTCCCTCTGTGCTTAGCTGCATATATGTGGTGCACATCAATCCATAACACATGCAGACACGCACACAGGCATGCATCCCCTGAAATAAAAAGCTAATTAAGAATTTAAAAAAATTAAGTCTGGCTTGGTCAATGAATTAATCACACCAGGAAAATGCTTTGTCGCCCACAATGACAGAACACTTGAGGACTTTGGTGACCAGTATGTCAAGGTTATCCTGGTCCTCTGAGGACAGACAGTCTGGCCCCTGAGGTCAATCAGAGAGCATCGCTCCCCAGTTTTCCTCAACTGTGAGGTTATTTCCTGTGGAACAAACAAAATGTCAAGTGCCCAAAGCGCCTAATCTTTACTTTGATATTAAGTTGAATCTTTAAATTTGTAAATTTGACTTAAAAAAAAAAAACAATTTCTTAAATGGTCTAATCTTGTAAGTTTTTTAAAAATATGCTGAATGCCTCAGTTATTTGTGCAAAATGAATCTGAAGACAAATTCAATCGGAGACAGTTGCATACGATCTCCTTAGCCGCGGAGAAGGTGGGAGTAGTCTGGTACCCACGCTCTCTGCGTGGTATCCACTGCAAGCTAAGGCTGGACCACCTTGAAAGGCAGCAGCAGCGGTGAGTTTTCCTGTTGGACCTTCCGGCTCCTCTATGAACTGTGCAGGCAATCTCGCCGCCTGCCGTAAGCTGCCTGGGCTCTTTCAGTTCAGTTCAGCTGATCCTCTGCTTAGCTAGGTGCTTTCACTGTTGACCCAAAGCCCCTCCTGTCCTGTCGTCCCCTAATCACGTGCAGTTTCCAGTAGCTTGTCTGTATTCTAGGTCCAGGCCGCATCTCCAAATCCAGCATTTCTTTCATTTGCGGGTTTTTTTGTTTTGTTTTGTTTGTTTTTTGTTTATTTGAGACAGGGTTTCTCTGTGTAGCCTTGGCTGTCCTAGACTCGCTTTTGTAGACCAGGCTGGCCTCGAACTCACAGCGATCCTCCTGCCTCTGCCTCCTGAGTGCTGGGATTAAAGGTGTGCGCCACCACGCCCGGCTCTTATTTGAGGTTTTTACTCTTGGATCTGGCTTCTCCCGAAGAAGGAGTCAAAATTCGCGCCTCAGAGTCGCTCCGAGAAAACATCCAGCCCACTGACCTCCCCTGTGTGTTCTTTCTCTACCTAAACACATCGAGATTTCCCTTTTGACTCTGTTGAAAGTCCACGGCTTTTCCTTGCATGTAAATATCCTAGAAAATGTCCTTCTCTCTTGTATTAAAAAGAGACTTTTTTAAAGGGGGGGGAGGGGAGAAATTGATCAAAATTCAAAACGACAATGATTTCTGCACCCGAGGAAAAGATGAAATTTAGGAATCCAATTTTACAACTAACAATGCAAATGATAAAAAAAAAATGCAAAGATATCCATCCGGAAGGGAACTTTTTCTGCTGGCCCTGTGTTTTTAGGCAATGTCCTCATCTCACACCCACTGCCTTCTCAATGGGTGGTTTCACAATTTCCTGGAGATTTCCTGAAGTATCGCCTTTCCATCAAACTGCAAGCCCTGCAGCCAAACCCTACTTTCTTCTTTCCCAATGGTTTCTCTGCTTTCAAGGCCTGTGGGCAAGTCAGAGGCTGCCTTCCAGAAGGAGAGAAGGAACCGAAGAAGGGAATTTAGACTGGTTTGCGGCCCAGGGCTTCAGTGTTTAGAATTCCTCAAGCTCTGTGGTGGAGAAAAAAAAAAATCTTGCTTGTTACAAATCCTTGCCAAGGTGCACAAAGATTTTCAAATGGAAAATTCTAGGAAGGCTTTGGTTTCCAGGGTGCTGCACAGGTTACGGGGAGTGGGTCTGCCATGCAGAGCCTGAAGGTTTTCGCTGTTATCGCAATGCCAGTGCGTTTTCAGTTGGTGCCTTTTATAGTTTAGTACATCAGTGGCACAGTGTGTTTGTCACAGAAGACGAATGTTGACCGTGATCATCTACTTTGTTGGCTCCTTGGGGAACAGGGACACTATTGGGCACAATATAGAGAATGGAAAGCTGCAGAGGGAAGGTGAGCAACTGCCTAGTCTTGCTCCTACGTCACTTCCTGCCCTAGCATGGAATTTATGTAACTAAAAACCTTACCAGCTGCAGAGAATGCTAGCTGTTGCTTTGCTGTTTTTCCAGGCAGTACCTTTCCCACACTTACTTTGGAGCTGGATATGTCCCTGAGCTTGAGTTCCCCCAGCTAAAGCAGAGGGCATGCTGTGCTATTTCTGTTAAGGAATTTTAGGCTTCTCCAGTACAATTGCGGGCTGGATCCAGAGAAAGAGAGGCGGAGCCTCTCCACTTCATCTCTCTCCTTACTCCTCTTTTCCTCTCTCCCTCCCTTTCTCTTTGTTCCTTTCCTCTCTTCCTTCTCTTCCTTTTCAGTACTGGAAACTGAACTCAGAGCCAGGCTCATGCTAGGCAAATATTCTCCCACTGAGCTCCATCATGGTCCTTTTAAATTGCCCAGGTTAGCCTTGTACTGGCAATCCTCCTGCTTCTGCCTCTTGGGGGCGCGTGGCGCGGGTGGCGGTGGGGGGCCATGTTGGCAGGTATGTGCCACCATGGGCATCCAAACCCACATTTGTTTATCCTTCCACATTGTTTCTTTGGCCTAGTTTTCCCTAAGTCCTTCAGTAGGTTTACAGATTGACTTTATACCAGAGTTATTTTTTTTTAGACCTCTTTTAGTGGCTCAAGAATATTTTGTCCAGTAGGATAATACATTGGCCCATTTGTGTAGACGTGCTAAAGACCCCGTGTCTTTGTGTCTGACATTCGTGGGACTCAGTCCTTTCCCTTTCTCCTCCCTCTGTTCCTATCTCTTATGTTAATATCCTCTCTCTTTCTCCTTCCTGCTCCTCCCCCTTTGATTTCTTTGGCCTTATGGCTGCTTTGTTGTTGTTTGTTTGTTTGTTTTTGAGGTAGCCTCACTTGCTATCTTGGCTTGGCCTCAACTCTGTGATCCTTCTTCCTCTGCCTCCTAATGCTAGGATCACAAGACCACGTCAAATAGGCCACCGCACCTGGTACGTATTTTTCATTTTAAAAATGAAATGGGCTTTGCCTGCCCATTTAGATTTGTTCATCTGTCTCAGTTGCTAAGTCTGTTTCTGTCTGTAGTAATGTACGTCTAAAAGAAAAGATGTTAGAGTAATTGGAATACATATTGTATCTTCTAGATATGGCCCTCAGCTAACACCAGAGTGTACCTAAAACTCATATGTATTTAATAAAATTGTATGATATAGTTTAATAAAATAATATATAAACAATAATTTATATATAATTACTGTAAATAATGCTTAATATAAATAATATGATGACCCTAATATATATCAATGATATTTATTATGTATTAGAGTCTTTTCTATTCTTTAGATATAGAATCTCACTATGGAGCTCTGGCTGGCCTGGAACTTACACAATGAGATCAACTTGCTTCTAACTCCCAAGAATTGGATTAAATGTGTGCACTAGCATGCCTTGGTGTGTGTGTGTGTGTGTGTGTGTGTGTGTGTGTGTAGTGCTATAACATGGTGAGCCCAGTTTTAGGCTTTTTGTTTAAGCCTCCACCTTATACTGGTCTCTTATTCTTATGGCTGGGCATCCTTTTTCCATAAGACAGGATCTGCACGAGCTGATCTCTAAGGCTCCGTCAGTTTGGGCGCCATGACTGGGCTCTGGTATCTGTTCTCATACACAAAGCTTCTTCTAGTCTGATGCTGAAGGCCGAGGGTTCTCAGTTTTTGCTAACTCTTCACAGTAGAGTCAATTTGAGCTTTGTTTACTGAGACTCTCTTCTCTTCACCCAATACTGATTCCATACATGCCCTCAAATACATTCTGTGAGAACCAGTGATCCTCTCCCTGCTGGAATCAAGCCAGGGATGAGGTTAATCTCAGCCCATTACACTGCTAATGTTTATGTTCACCTCGGGATGCTTTCCAGAGTGCTTAGAAGTCATCATCCCTCACGGGACTTAGCGCTTTACCAAGTTCGCACTTCGTTTAAACTTAGCATGATCGTGTAATTTATCCTTCTAATCGGCATGCACTAGTTGGGAAAGCAGGCCCTATTAATGATAACGCTGGGACAACTGGTCTTAAGTGGGTCTGCATCACAAAAATAGGCACATACATGCACCTGGGTACAAGAATATAAGGAGGCAGAGTCCCCGTTAGACTGCAGGGGTCTGGGGTGTACTCTGGCCCCACAATCTGCTGTGGACCTTCCTCTGGAGATTTTCTACTTTAGCCAATTGTTGCTTTTTTTTTTTTCAACATCTGAGAATGCATTTATTTGAATACTTCCGAAACATGTTTCTTTCACTTGACTCCTCCCATAGTCCAGGAGGTAACGCCTAATGCAGCATTTCACTCATAAGAGGTGCTCAGTGAGTTGTTGTTACGTGAAAGGCTGGGTAAAGGGAGAAGCCCATTATTGAAAGGCATGGCCATAATTAATTATTTAAGAATATCTCAAGGAAAATAGGTGGTTTGCAAAGGGGGGTAGGGTGGAGGCCAGATATTGAAGTCTCTTTGGTGGCCTTCAGGCTTGGATACCTGCACTTTGTTTCTCCATCATTTTCCACACCACAGGCACAGCAGTAGAGTTTGCTTCTGGGTTTAGGGACGTAATTTTGTGATGGCTCTGGCCCTAGAGTCAAGGTCTTAAATGACACCAGGCACTGGAGACATGTCCTGCACAAGCATTCCTCTTTGGTTTTTGCATACATGTTTACGGCCTGAAGAGGCAGATAAGCATTTGCATTTATAATCGTCATACATGATTTAAAATAATACATATAGCAAACAGGATAAGATTTATCAAGATTTAAGCAAGAAAATCAGGAAAATACAGGACTGTGAAATCTTCCTGTTTTCCTGACAGAGGTGGCTCATAAATTTGAGCCCGAGTTTCCTAGTAGCTAAAATGGAGACAGAAACTGATCAATTTTTTTCCTCTCAGATCCCATTTATCATCTCCTCATACCTGACACGTTACCAAATAACTGGGTAATTAAGTTATATCCTGCTTTCAAAGATTGCATCATTTTGAGAGACAATGTAATTTTTTCAGGTACAGACCTGTGCACCATTTCCCAGGAACGATGCTTTTAAAATGTTATTTTTATTTATTTGTGCCACATGCGCAGGTTCTTAGCCTCCAGATGTGGGTGCTGGTGCTCTGGAAGTTTGGCATATATTCTAAACTGAGCCATCTCTCCATCCCCCCTTCTAAATATATATTTTTAATGGTGCTTTAATTTTTATTTCACTTCAGAGTTCTCATATGCCTGGTTAACTTCCAGCTTCCAAATTCTGTAAAGCACACACTCCTTGACTAAAAAACAAAAATTACCTCATAACTTTTTAAAGAGTTTATTTTATTATTTATACAGTATTCTGTTCCCATGTGTACCTGCACGCCAGAAGAGGGCACCAGATCTCGTTATAGATGGTTGTGAGCCACCATGTGGTTGCTGGGAATTGAACTCAGGACCTTTGGAAGAACAGACAGTGCTCCTAACCTCTAAGTCATCTCTCTAGACCCAGGACTTCATAATTTAATAGGCTCCTTTTTTTATTTCCTGTTCTGGATCAAGTATAGCATCTTGTGATGCTAAGCACACATTCTATCACTGATCTGTATCCATAGCTTGCTTGCTTGCTTGCTTGCTTTATTTATTTATTTATAGGTAGTAACTTGTTTTGAGCCCAAGCTTGTTTCAAACTTGTAATCCTCCTGCCTCCATTTCTCACGTGTTGAGATTACAGACATGAGAAACCATGCCCACCAACAGGATGCAAGTTAAGTACCATCAGCTTTCTAGTGTGTAAGTCACTTTCCTCTTTTGCCACATGTGTTTTCTAATATAAATGAAACACCAGTCTGATGCCTTTCCCTTGTGTCTTGTCATAGCAACAGAGTGAACTTCTTCTATGATTACTTAGCATCCTAACTTCCTCCTCCCAACGTGTTGTGATAACAGGAAATACGTAGCTGGAGACTGGGGTTGTCAATGTGACACCTCCTCTGTTCTCCACTCTTCCAGCTAGATGGGGATTGCCACTGTGACCACAGGTGTCCTTCTCTGGAATTCTGGGGTTGCATCTAGGTTGAAAATGACTGCTACCAATAACCTTATTTGGGCGAAGACTGAAGATTTTAATGATTAAAAAAATCACCTTAACTCAATTGTTGGCCCTGCCTTGGCGATGCCTTTGCCTTGGCGAGTTGGTTGGTAGAACAATATTTATTTTCAGAAAGAGATTTACCAGAACCTCACCTTTGTTCAAACTTTAATATACTAAGTTGTACATTGGCAAGAACATGAGAAGAATCTAGCAGCAACACAAAGAAAATGCCACAGCCAAGCCACACGTTAAAAGTGCAATGTTATCATGGAAGTGGCAATAATTGCCCCAGCTAAGGATGGATGGCAGTCTTCATGTTGGGGACCACATTCGGCTAAGCATCTGATAATTCCTTCCCTCATTAGAGATAATCAGCACTGTCTAGAAACTAGATTGATGGCTCAAATGATATAGAAGAAATTATAGCATAATGATAGAAAATTCATGAGAAAGTTATTTAGTAAAAACATAGGAGCTTACAAAGAAAGATGCCTAATTCTTTCTCTAGGATTAGGACCTCTTTAAGTCTTATTTTTAAACACAGTCTCACTAGGTAAAATGTAAACAAACAAACAAACAACAAACAAATAAAAAACCAAAAATGTACCTCATTTGTAAAAAATATAAACAACCAGTGAAGCAAAGAGCTTTCTATAAGAGAAATGTAATATCCCAATTGAGGAGACCATGACACAATGGCTTGGCATGTATGTCCTGTGGATGTGATAAATACCTGGGTATGTTTCCAAGGACGCGCATCCTTGGCTCCCATCAGGTTCCCATAGGATTTGTAACTTTCAAGAGGTTAAGGTTTCTTGTTTTACTGGCTTGTTTAGGGATTTGTACACAACCACAGGGTTGATGGCTGAGAAGAGGACTAATATTAAAATTCAGAGTCTTAGCTTACTAAGAGTAGAAGAGGGTATTCACTGTGTAAAGAAGAAATAGCAGACTCAGAGAGGAAGACATGATAGGACATCCTTGGTCGTAGTTTCCATAAGCCAAAGATAAGAAATTAATGTATGAGGACTGGTATGGGTTTTAAGATCTGTTGGTCATCTGCCAAGATTGCACATAGTCTGTAAGGCTCCTGTTGATGACATTACTCCTGTTTGCTTTAGGATTTATTTTTACCCTATGGTTTCTAGTACAAAGGAAGAAACTCAAGACGATGAAGTCCATCAAGCCATTGTTCACAGTTTCATTTGGAACTCAATAATCTGAAAATATGTCTTGCTCTGCTGTCTGTACACCTCCTAGCATTTTCTAAATGGTTTCTGGACACTCATTGTGTTTACTTACTCTGCAGATGGAGAAGTTGGCCTTGTTGATAAAAAGGGAAGCTTTTAAAAAAAATATATGATTGCTTTATTTTTATTTTATGTGCATTGGTGTTTTGCCGGTAGGTACATCTGTGTGAGGGTGTCAGATCCCCCCTGGGACTGGAGTTACAGGTAGTTGTGAGCTGTCATGTGAGTGCTGGGAATTGAACCCTGGTCATCTCTCCAGCTAGAGGAAAGAATCTTTGATGTGATAGAAATTAGGATGAACTATTCCTTGATAGATGGACACATATCTCCGTCCCGTGTTCATCTTAGATACAAACAGGAAGAATTCGGTAAGTGATAAGTGTGGCTTTGACAGTAAGTAATGGTGATCCAGTGACACACACCACTGGATCTGTAATTTCATGCTTTGGTATCGATTGCTCATCTTCCTAGTAGTCATATTCTTCCTTGTTATGGTTGAAGTCTGGAATGTTCTCAGCAGACTCATGCTACAAACTACCTTTCTTCAGAAGGAGGCACTGTTTCACGGGGCTGAGGAATGTTTAGGAGGTAGGGTCGGCCTGGGTGGAAAAGTTCCCTAGTGATGGCCTTTGAAGTTCATTAGCTTCCTCTTCCAGGTCGTGATGGGCTGAAATGTAAAATAAATAAATTCTCTCTCTCTCTCTCTCTCTCTCTCTCTCTCTCTCTCTCTCTCTCTGCCCACCCCCCCCCCACCCCCCCCCCCCCCGTCCCCTCTGGTCAAGTGTTTTGCTCTCAGAAAAGGTAACAAAGGCACCATTCCAGAGACAGCACAGGCATAGTTGACAGTATAGAAAAGCAGCACTGAGTGGCACCTAGTGGCTTCTGAGTGGGGCTGAAACAACATCAGATGTGAGACGTTCTGATGCTAATTACCAGTTTCTTAATCAAGACCTTGGGTTATAGGGTCCAGGAATTAGATTCTCAGAAGTCATAGTTGTGTCTACCATGGGAATGTTGGAAATGTTTTCTTTTTCTCAAACTATAATACATAAACCTTTACCTGCAGAATTAATAAGATGTGAATATATTCACACTGTGGAGGAAGACGTGCCCAGAAAAATCTGAGGTCCCCATTTTACCCTCCCATTCATTGAAGTCTCCCCATACACTGTTGTATGAACTGTTGTTTACATCTTTTGCCACTTTCTTTGAGCTCTGGATTTGTGCATAAGTAAAGGAGCATGGTGTGTGCTTTTCTCTTCTCTTTGCTCCTTTCCTGGCTCTTCTGTCGTGCTGTGGGAGTTTGCTGAGTCTGCTGAGCTCCCTAGTGATGATGGTACCTCTGCCACATTTAATCTTCCCATCTCAAATCATGGCTTCTCTCTTACATCGTTTTAAAAAGTGATTTTTATCTTACTTTAGGTTTATTTTCATTATGTGTGTCTCCGTGTGCATGATGTGTGTGGAGGCATGTGTGCCATCATGTGGAGGTCAGAGGACAGCTGTGCAAAGTCAGTTCTCCTCACATTTATGTGGGCTTTTGAGATGAACTCAGGTCATCAGGGATTGAGTCACAAGAGTCTATCTGCAGAGTCACGATGTCCTTAAGAGATGGTGTATGGTTTCACTTTCACGTCTTGCTTTATTTTTTTATTTTTAGTTTGTTTTGAATAGTTTAATGACATTATTTATTAGACCATTCATAAGAAAGACTGAGTAATGTATTTAAATCCATTCCATGATATTTATTCTTAAAGTTAAGAAAATGGCCACAAAAACTCCATATGGCTATAGATGAAGGCACGAAAAGCAAAGAAGAATGAAAGTCACTGCACTTAAAATATTTAACAGAAATTTGTAGACAATTCAATCATGAATGACTTTCTTCCTTCTGCCCCACCCTCCAAGATTTCCTCATTTACCAAACTTATTGCTTTAAGAACATATTCCTTATCTAATGACTTAAAATGTCCCCATGATGTTTTCCCTACATTCAGTATAGCAATTAAGAATATAGGCTTTCATAAGAGGTGATATTTGTTAATTAAAAAAAATACTGTGACTGGAGATACAGCTTTAGTGGTTAAGAGCACTGGTTGCTCACACAGAGTATTCAAGCTTGGTTTCCATCACCCACATGACAACCTACAACTGAAGTAGTTCCAGGGGATCTGATGCCCTCTTCTGGCCTCTGTGGGTATCAGGAACATTTGTCGTGTGCAGACATACATGCAGGCAAAAACACCCATACAAAGGAAATATAATTTAAGAAGATAGTTTATTTAATTTTAGTGTGTGTGTGTGTGTAAGACAACTTTATGAAGTCAGTTCTTTCCTTCCACCTGTATGTGTGCTCTAGGGACTGGACTCAGCTTATGATGCTTGCTAAGCAAGAGGCTTTTCCTGATGAGCCCACTCACTGGGTCATGGTCTTGTTTTAAAGATCTCAGTGAAGTTTAGGATCTCCTCCCAAAAATTATAGGTTTGCTATTTTTTCTATGGCATTCTTTCATGATTTATTTCTGAACTGCCAAAGTACTTTTGAATATTTTCCCTATATTTATCCTAAAATTGGTAAGCTTTTTTTTTTTTACAGTTTATTTTCTTAGGTGCTCAATGAACTTACTTGAAAATGATGAGCATTTTACTATCAACCATACTGTCCAACCTATTTTTTGCTCACCTTGTTTAAAAGTACAGCTTCATCTCTGTGTGTCATTTCAGGTACACCTCAGATTTAGCAATATAAGAACTTAATTACTATTTTATTATAAATACTACAGTCTTGGTTTTTTGTGATGAGAACACACACCATGAGAGCCATTCTTTTAATAAATTTCAGGTGCGTGGTATGTTACCATTAAGAAATTCCACACGATGCAACACACATGGTATGAGGAAGTTTATTATTGTGAGAAGGGAATGGGAGAGTGGGAGAGAAGATATAATCTGAGTGAGCCATGAGAGAGACAAATGTACAAAGTGGGAGGGAGACAGAGAATCACAGAGACAAACAGAAGGACAGGCAGAAAGAGAACAAGAGAGAGAGAGAGAGAGAGAGAGAGAGAGAGAGAGAGAGAGAGAGAGAGACAGAGACAGACAGAGACAGAGAGAGAGAGAGAGAGAGACAGAGACAGAGACAGAGACAGAGAGAGACAGAGACAGAGAGAGACAGAGAGAGAGAGACAGAGAGAGAGATGGGGGACAGGGGAAGGAAACAGAGGTAGAAAGAGAGAACACTCACTAATGGGTAGGTCATTTATAGCTGGTGCTGGTGCGTGGCTGAAGCTCATCTGGCACACACCTGGCTAGGGCAGGTGATGACATCAGAGGTTGCTAAGCAACCTAGAGATGGACTAGTGGGGATGCTAGATGCTAATATTGCATAGTGTTATTAATTATAAACGGTGTTATATAAATATATTTTTTAGAATCTACTTATACTGACATTGCACTTTTATTTACTCTAAGACATGGCCAGCCTCATTATGCTTTTTGACTTTATGCCTTTGACTCTTTTAGATTCCTCAGAATCTAAATAGAATGTTGTGATCTTGGACTTTTAGGGTTGGTTTACTTATCTCTTGGCATAATGATTTCAAGGTTGATCTCTGTTATTGTGTCATATGGCAGGATTTCTTTCTTTCTTTCATTTTTCTTTTCTTTCTTGTTTTTTTGGAGGGGTTGTTTTGTTCTCTCAAGACAGGGTTTCTCTGTGTAGCCTTGACTGTGCTAGACTTGCTTTGTAGACCAGGCTGACCTCAAACTCACAGCAATGCACCTGCCTTTGCCTCCCCAGTGCTGGGATTAAAGGCGTGCGCCACCATGTCAGGCTTAGGATTTCTTTTTTAATGGCTGGATACTATTCTAGTATATATTACATTTCAGCATCAGCTCATCTGTTGACAGACATGTAGATCATTTCTATATTGTAAATATTATTTTAATGACCATATGAGGACATGCATCTTTTCTAGATAAACAGAAGCAGAGAGCTGAACCCTTCTAGTTTTTTTCTTTTTTGAAAGACTAAACTTACTTTCACACAAACTCTGGTGCCCCATATTTGAACATGTCCCTTGGACGGAGATGCCTGGTGGCACTCAGAGGAAAGATAATAGGTCACCAAGGAGAGACTTGATACTGTATGAGCATATTCAGGGGGAGGAGGTCCCCCTCAGACACAGACTTAGGGGAGGGGAGGGGAGTAGGGGGGAAGTGGGAGGAAGGGAGGAGTGGGAGGATACATGGGATGGGCTAACAACTGAGATGTAATATGTATAAATTAATAAAAATGTATTTAAAAAAAAAAGAAAGACTAAACTTTATTTTTTATTAATTAAACATTTTTATTTTTACATATACATTTATATTATTACATATATATATACAACAAACTACTTATAGCAAGAAGAACCATAACACAATCAGAAATTATATAAATGTTATATTCTTAGTGTTTTGGCTATTTGTATTTGACAGCCTTGAAGAAAACATCTTTCCTGTCTTGGTGAGTCTAAAATTCTGAATGTAGATCATTCTCCATCACATGTTGTCATTATCAACTTAAAACATCTATTTAGACCTAAAAACATCTTAACTCCTAAATAACCAAGCTTCAGTGTAAAACTAAACTACCTGGTCTTCAACTCCATCAGAGACTTGAAAAGGAATAAACTTGATTACCTGGGAGTGCAGGTTAGTAGCTTTCCAAATGAGAAAATGACAGAGACAGTTTTCTACCTGAATAGTCACCCAAAACTCTCTATTATGCTGGAGCATCTTCTTCAGCCTTCTGGCCCAATATATCTGACAGACATATCTGTGAGGCAGGAGCTACTGAGGACTTGCTTATTTTGTCTTGGCAGAGTTTGGCCATCAACTCTGCTTTGCATCCAAGCTTGCCTTTTTTAAAGGCAGAATTCTGTCTGTGGTAGATATGAGAACATTTTGCCCAGTGGCTGGTTTGCCACATTTGAAACCATCTACATAAAGAGGTTCTTTGATGCTCATCATCTTCTTTGAGGTAGGCTGGGTGTTGCCAGGAGTTAACCTGTCTCATTGTCAGTGAATCTTTAAAATAATAAAAACATTTTTAAATACCATATTCTGTATGTCTCTGAGGTCTCTATCCTACTTTGTCTTTCTATAGAATCATATCTGCTGTACATAAGATGTATATTCTTGTGATAAAAGTAGACCAGCAATTGACATGACCATGATTTGAGCAGCTAGTAATCTACTTGTATAACTTATTTATCCTAAACAGCCTGTAATAGCACTTTCAAAGTATTGGAAGTAAATGAGTTATTGTACCCATATAACTTAATTATAATGCAAGGTTTACTTCCAATACTTTGAACTGTTCTAGTTTTACTCTCATGGGAAATTACCAATTGCTTTCCAAAGTGACTGCCATACTTTACACTCCCCCACACAGTAGCTGAGGGTTCCAGTATTTTCCTATAGCCTCACGTCCTATTAAATGTGATGTTAGCTCCTTGTGGTTTTGATTTGCATTTTCCTGAAGATTAGTGACATTGTATATCACTTCAGGTACCCTTTTCCATCTGTGTGTCTTGGGAATGATATCTATTCACATCCTTTGTTCACTGTCATGTTTTACTATTGGGTTGTAAGAGTTCCTTTTGCACTTTGGATGTTTCCTCCTTACTATGCTCATAAGATATATGGGTGGCAAGTATTTTCCCCTGTTTTTTAGGATGCGATTCTATTTTGTTGATGGTCTCCTTTGCAGAACAGATTTTTGGTGAAATGTAGTACATAAAACACACACACACACAGACACACACAGACACACACACACACACACACACACACACACTTTTTTCTTTTCTTATTTTTGTTCTTCTTGTTCTTGTTCTTGTTCTTGTTCTTCTCCTCCTCCTCCTCCTCCTCTTCCTCGTCCTCCTCCTCCTTCACCTTCTTCTTTATCTTTTCTTTTTTGTTGTGTCAATATCTTTCCATGTATCCCAGGTTAGTTTCAGATCTAATATGTAGCCCAGGCTGGTCTTGAATCCATGTTCCTCCTGCCTCAGGCTTCCCAGCGCTGGGATTTATAGGATATGTATTGCCATGTCAGGCTTCCAGCAAATCGTTTGAGTCCTGGCATAACTGGTGCCCCTTCATTCCCCAGCAGTCTTAAGCGTCTCCTACCATTATTTCCCCCTTTGCTTTTGCCTCAAAAGCAGTAGGGCTACCTGCATAGAGCATCCTTTGAGACCCATCGTAGCTATTACCTCATCAATGACAGCTATGTGAAACGTCCAGCATTGTCCTCATCTTCCTTTTAAAACTGCCCAAGGACACACCAGATCCTGTCTTCTGTTGTTTGCCATGGTTACCATCATTCATTTTCACATCTTACATTCCATCCTAAAACTATAATTTACCTTAAGATAAGAGGTTTAATGTTTGGGGAATGGAGATATAAGCTCAGTAGCAGAGTGTCTCAAATGTTCAGGGCTCTGAGTTCATTACCCAGCAACCCACAGGACAAGAAGAGTGAGGAAAAGGAGGACCAGAAAGAAGAGAAAGGTGGTGGTTTAATATTTTGGCACTCAATAGAATGTTTCTCTTAAACAAATAAATCATTTAAAGAGTATCATGCTCAAAAATACGTATCTATAAGCTTTTATATATCTTTTATAGTCTTGAGATTCTTTGAAACTCTAAATAAAATTGTGATTATCTTATTTTAACGATTATCTTAATTTCACATTTCTTTGAGCTGCAATAGACATTTATATGTGTGTGCGCACACATATACTTAAGTATATATAGGCACTTGTATATGTATTTATGTGTGTGTCCAAGGATTAAGCAAAAACTCCCTTTTTTGTTGGACTCCGGGGATTGACTCTAGGGTCCTGCACGCTAAGCATGTGCTGTACCACGGAGCTAACTGAGCCCTTTGCCCCCTTGGCTTCATTCTCACTGCAGCCAGTTGGATCTTGTACTAAAGGGCCTGTTGACTCTGCTGCTTGGTGAGTCAGCAGTGAAGCATTTGTACTGAAAAGTCACCTTCGTGGCCCTAATTTTCAAAGGTGTTGATGGTCCATAAGGAACGTGCAGAAAATGTATGGCACCATGCTTCTCTGTGGTCAGAGAAGAGACATAAAAGCTTAATAAGCAGTCAGTGAAGAATCACGTCGAGCCCTGCAGTAGACCACATCTCCACCGTAGGAATTAACTCTGGCTTCCGTAAAAAATTGCAATCAATGTTGAGTTTCTTTTAATGCATAACCCATAGTTATTTTAGCACGGTGTAATAAAAAATAACTTGTTTGACACTAAGAAATATCGTTTTTGAGGAACTCGGGGTTCTCATCTTTGATTCTCTTGGGCTTTTTTTTTCTCCCGACAGATAAATAAATTAAAACAAGTTCAAAGAAGCTGCCTGGATCCCCAAAGTGTCTCAGGAAAAAAAAAAAAAGTAAAAATTTCTTTTTCTACACCACAGTGTGGTGAAATAAATTAGTATAATGATTTATGTTTACTGTTTTAGTCAATTCTGATAGAGATTATAGAGACAAAATGACAAAGTGCTTCAGTGGTGAGCTTAAATCACGTCAGCCAATCTTTAGTTTTTCCTCACCCTAATTGCTCCTCCTGCTCATTTATCTTGCCAGGCAATCTTTGGAAGAAATACTGGTTCAATCAGTGCATGTGCAAACCACCCGAGATAAAAAGTTTGGTCTAATTTGTCTCACTAAATTGTGGTGCCTCTAGTAAACAAATCTTGGTTTGAAAGACTAAAGAAATCTGAATAATTATGGGCACAAAAATGCTTTCTTTTTCCACTCTTAAAGATATCATTTTTATACCATTTTGCTCTATCTGTGTGCTTTTTTCTTGTCTTGCAAGATATGCCCTTTTTTCCAAATTAGAGCCTACTATTATATATAATATTTTATTTGCATATAATGTTGCCTGATCAACTTAACATGGAGAGATATAGATTTTTTGAACTATTTTTATTTGTTTATTCACTTTACATGCTGGTTGTAGCCCTCTCTTCACTCTTCCCAGTCCCACCCTCCCTCGCTCTTCTACAACCCTCTCCCCTAGGAGATATAGACTTTTTAAAGTTAAGAAGTCCAGTAATGTTTTCATGAAAGGAGAGAGGGCTTCCTGAGAAGTGGTTATTTTATAAGGGAGGAATGATAGCTTAAGATGGTGACACTGGAAGAAGATCTCAAAGAATGTCAATTGTTAGGTGTGTGTGCATCTCAAGCATGGCACATGAGGGATGTGTTGTGAGGTCTGGGAGCTGGCTCAGTAGTTAAGAATGCTTAGTACCCTTCCAGAAGATGTGAGTTCAATTCCCTGTTCCTAGCCTACTCACAACCACCTGTCAGCTCCAAGGGATCTGATGCCCTCTTCTGGCTTCTTTTGGCACCTGCACTCACATGGCACGTGCACACACACACACACACACACACACACACACACACACACACACTCACATACAAATAAATATTATAGACATAAGAGAGTATCGTTTCCAAATTTTTTTAGCACATACACAGAAAAGACTAACTTCTTTTCACTATGGGTTTCACTATGTAGCCTTAGCTATCCTGGACTCACTCACTTTGTAGACCAGGCTGGCCTTGAACTCACAGAGACCCACCTGCCTCTGCCTCCTCGAGTTCTAGGATTATGGACATGTACCACAGTACCTATCTTAAGACTAAGTTCTTTGATTCAACAGAAAAACTCTATGACGAGGCTACTTTGTGTCAAAACCTGCTGAGCTCTGGCCACATTGCTTTTTACGCAGCAGGGACCACAGAGTCCAGGGAACCTGGCTTTTAATCAGATGTTTCTCCATGTCAGAAAATATATTAAACAAGAATGATTATGACTATGGCATTTTAGTTATATTTTGCTCTGAACACAGAATAAGACTGATTCTACCGACTCTCCCCACAGGTACTAGAGAGAATATTCTGGATTTGAGCTGTTAACTGATGCCAGAAACAAGCTGGGTGGCCTTGTCAAGAAGCACAGGATAAAAACTAGTGGATGAGGAAGGCGGGCTCCACTGCTTTTGCTTGCCTAAGAGGGAGAAAATATCTGAGGCCCCGAGGCCTGTAGAGATCTCAGTGTTAGCTTACTGCCTGCTACAGGAGCGCCTGATGTGTTTCTCTGGTTGCAGGTAAGGGCCAGTTGTCAGGCTACACTTAATGGTGTCCTTCAAATGCACAAGATGGATTTCCACGTTTAATTAGAAATAATCCACCAAGCGAGAGACGTGGACCCAGAGGGATCTAGACAGAAAGGGTAAAAGATATTCTTAAGGGAACAACGGGCAACAAGGTCAAGGGCTACGCGGGGCTTGGGGCTTTCTGAACCTGGAGGACTGACTCTGTGAGACCTGTGATTAACGTAGGATTAAAATGATGGGAAGCAGAAAAGTGCTTTAAAAGAAAGACACCGCTTCAAATGTTGGACTCTTTCCTGATTTGAAGATTCACTCCTGCATATATAGGCTTGATTTGGACAACAAGCCCATATTCTTTGAAAAAAAATTTTTTTAAGCGACATGGTGAACACTGAACGAATCCCTGCGTACAGATCGCTATATCTGAACGCGAGGTGGCAAAGGGGGTCGGGGAGGGGGACGGAAAGGATAGCGGTGGGACGTGCAGAGGTGTATGGCCCGGGAGGCAAGTAGGGTGTTTAAATAGCACCCATATGCAAAATCGAGTAAAACAAAGGCATTTCCCCAAAGGATATACTTGTCACTTGAGGAATATTTGTGGCAGAGAGAAGTTTTCGATGCAAAATTTGTTTTCTTTAGTGAAACGTCTGCTTTGCAGGGTTACATATTAGCAGATACACATCCACACTAAGAGGGTGCAACCCACATAACCGTACATGAACCTCGGCCTGGGGATGTGTCTTAGGCATTAAAGGCTAGGCTCATACCAAAACTCCAAGAGTTACACGGAGCTTGTAACTCCTCCCTTCTCCTCAACCCAAAAGAAAGGTACGAAATGTACATAGACAAGAAAAAGACAGATATATTATTTTCCTGTGTATTCTAAGTGTCCGATTTATTATACATGTAATGGTTTATTTCTCATTGCAACACAATATTTATAGGATGAGAAATATAGTTTTGACCAAAGAGCGCTGTGTGCTGGGTGCTAGGAGAAAGACTTGGGTCTATTTTACATGACTCACCCATCACAACAGCCTGTAGGGAATTGTTTCTAGTCCCACCAAGACACGAGAACATCAGATTTTAGGCAAATTAAATATTCTGCTCAGGGCACAGAAATACTAATTGGTCAAGTCAGAATCTGAACTATGTCCGAAGACAGTAGTATGGACAATTTCTTACCCATCACTCTTGCAAAATAAAAAAGGGATGCTACAGAGAGCTAATTACAACAAGGAGAAACCAACACCTTTCATGGAAGAAGGAATGGCATGTACGCTAATGGACTGAAGGGAGACGGAGTAAGGGATGGGGTGAGGGCATCTGTCGCACAGACATTAACACCTGGCTTTAGTCTCCTACCCTCCTGAGGCTCCTGAGCTAGAATAACACGTGAGGCAAATCCAAAGGGGAAGTCAAGATGGGTTTGAATGTTCCCTTCTGCAGGATGGAACAGGAGGCTGGACACTCAAGGGACAGGCTCAAGTTAGAATCCATATTTTTCTGTAGATGAAGAATTCTGGCAAGATTGCCGGAGCTATAAACTTCCTGTAGCAGGGCTGGCTTAGAGAGCAAGATTAAGGTGCCGGGTCAGGGCTAGAACTTTACACGTGCAAAATATATTTCTGATGGGCACACTGTTGGCAATTTTCGTTTGTTTGCTATTTTAGTAACAAAGCTTTTCTATTAAAGGAAAACAACTTCAATATTTAATAGAGGATGTTATCTTTTATTTAAAAACCCCTCTCAACAACAAGGTGAGCAAAATAGCCCCAAACAAAACATAAATAAGAAAAAGATCCAAGAGTAAAGCATTTTGGTCTCAGACAATAGTCACAAGATGTTTGAGGGTGGCTCAGGTTTTATTTGTGGTCTTTAAGTAATTCAAGAGTAAAGATAAGAGGGTCGCCCCTTCTCCAAGAGAGAGGACCTAGCTCAGGCCACACCTCTGCAGTCTCATCTATCTCCCGTACTCATTTATCAAGGCCATCTACGTGCTTATCAGACCTGTTCCAGGCAAAACATCAAAAAGCAGGAGCAATAGTGAGTCCTCACAGGAGCCAGAGACTTAGGCATGACCTTTCAAAGCATCGCAGAGGCACAGCAGCTACACCGATGCAGGAGAGTAATGGCTAAAGATTAAAGGCTTCGTCTTGCTAGGAAAGCAGGCTGAACTACCTTTTAAAAAGAGATAAATGTCTCCTTTTTTTTTTTTCCTGAGCTCTTTTTCTCTTGTTCTTGGCAACCCGCTTGAAACAGACTTGCTTGGTAGTCACTTTATGATGAGAAAGAGCTGAAAGGGAAACCATATTGTCGAGAATATGAAGGATTATTTACTTGTACTATGATCCAGGGTCTCGTAGGCTATCTGCTGACATGGGGTACGGACGTAGGGATGACTGGACGCATCGTTATTAGATTCTGAAGCCTCAAGCTGGTCCCAAGTCAAGCCATTTTATGGAAACAAGAGCTGTTTCTCACTTTTATGGAAAAGGTTGCTTTCCTGTACTTGAGACCGAACTTAGGTCTCGTGCTTGCCAGGCAAATACACAGCCACTCTATCGGTCTCTTTTTATACTTTTAAGTTAGAGCCCAGGGGTGGGGGGTGGGGTGTGGGGGGGTGGGGTGGGGGAAAGGTGTCTCACTAAGTTGCCCAGGGTGGACTTGAACTTATAACTCTGACTCTGCCTGTCAAGTGGCTGGAACTATCGGCCTGTACCACAAAATCTGGCTTTGAAGGGCGTATTATCTAAACTTCCCTGTGTGGTACCCAGATGGACATGGAGTAGAGAATAATTCAGCAGCCACTCTTGTGCTCTTGGTACCAAAAGACCTCTGGTGCGGTGGTGTGCGCAAATTTGCTTCCGCTCCTGTATTGGGCGGAGATGGACCCCTCTGCAGAGTTTCAGAGTTTTCCTTCTTTACCCTGGCCTGCGGAGGAATCTTGGGGTCGCGAGGAGGGGGGAGCTGTACACAGTCCTGGGCATTGGCAGTAGCTCGGCTCTCCCACATCCGAAGCATGCTCTGCAACTCTCCTGGAGGAGCTGAGGCTGTTTCTTGCTCTTATTTCTTGGGAGAAATAAGGACCGGGAGGTAGGGAGACACGCAAGGCAATCCAGACTGAGCACCATCTGTTTAGTTACATTAGGTTAATCCAGAGGTCCTGTGGCACCTGCGAGCCATTGTAAAATAATCAGTGCGTTTATTTAAAGAAGTAAAGTGCGTAAGACATATTAGCTACCGAAAGTGTAAAATTTAATGCGAAGCTCTACAGCTTGCGTTTCGAAGACCAATTCTAACTTTATATAAGTTCGTTAAGCTGTGTCATCTTTGGGTCAGGTTAATTTTGGTGTGTGATGCTTTTTGTATTTTTATTTTTTTGCTTCTTCTTTTAATAATAAAGTTAGGAAGAAAATAGAAAAGAAGGGAGGGAGGGAGGGAGGGAGGGAGGGAGAAAGGAAGCAACAACATAAAGGCAGTTGAAATGGCTCAGCCAGCAAAGATGCTACCACCGAGCCTGACTGGTGAGTTGTATCTCTGAGCCCTACATGGAAAAAGGACAAAGCTGACTCTAATAAACTTTTGTCTTCTGACACCCATTCATGCACCCCCCCTTCTCCTTAAATGCAATTTAAAAAGGAAAAATGAAACAAACCAAGCCTAACTCAGTATAATCAGTTTTACAGGAAAAACTAGTGTGTGATCTAGAAAATTATGTTTTAAAATTGAGGCCCGGTCTTGGTTTCAGGTTTTTACCCATTTCTATTTCCCCATCAAGATCTTTCAGGGTGGCCTCTGAAGGAGGCTCATATTTAATCTTAAGTTCTTACTTGTCTGCTGCTGTTTTATAGTCTTAGCAATCTCAAGTTAGTAGGCAGCGCTCATCTTGTTTGTGCCCATTTGAAGGGAAATTGTTCAGCACATTTATTTCTCATTAACTTAGAGTTTTCCCACCCCACTTGGTGTTGATTGTATTTGCTTTTTTCTTCTTAAACTGCATTTTATCAGATTGTTAATATTTTTACATTTTCTTCTATTGTTTTGTTCTTGACTTGAAAAAACAACAAAATACATCTACTTTCTCTTAGGGGTCTCCCTTTAAAAATAGTCATATTTGTATTTTTGTGGCAACATATATAAAGTTTTTCAGGATTTCTAGCTTCTTCTCAAACACACCACGAGACCTATCAAGTTAAACGCCATCAACAACCAGGCATAGAGATAGAAACCCATAGTTTTAGTGTGTGGCAGGCTGAGGCAGGGGGATCACTTGCCAGTGCAAAGAAATGACCCCACAACCTCAACAAACAACCGACCTCAAATTCAATGTTGGCTTTTCCAGGGCTGTTGGTTGCTCTCCTCAAACTGATGGTATGGCCTTATTGCTGAAGAAGACAACCCCTACACATCTCATTTGACACTGAAAAATCAAGCTGGTTTTCTACCTAGGGCTTTCACCACTACTGACTAATGTGCCTGGTTCAGGGAGTTACTCTGAACATTGCTAGAAGAGAAAGGTAAGCACAAACTCCACTACAAACCCTTTGATCTACAAATGTGACCCATCTACGTGATATGCCGGTGCAATACCCAAACACTATATAATTGGAGAGATGGAACCCATGCCTGACACAGCTCAGGGGACCAAGAACCTGAGACTTGGTAGGTCTCGGACCTAGGGGAAAACCAAATACTGCTGTTCTAAAGGAACATAGCAATAAAATGGCTGCTGTTGACATCCTGCCATACCTATAGTCAGTAAGTCTCTCAGCTATCATCAAAGAAGGTTCCTCCTTCAGTAGTTAGGAACTAACACAGAGACCCAGATCTGGACAATGTGCATGGTGAGAGACCTCGGAATACCCAGTCGTAAATGAGATATTTTCATCAAACGCCTTCCCTCAGGGCTCAGGGAACACTTTAGAGGCAGAGACAGAAAGCTTGTAAAAGCTAAAGAGGATGGAAGACAATAAGAAAACTGTGCTTTCCACGTACAACAGGACTGATACACATATGAACTCACAGAGACTGTGTCAGCATGCACAAGGCTGGCACAGGTTCAGGTCAGACATGATCCCAGAACTGAGAAGGGGACTAGACATGAGCTCCCCATCTCGAACCCAGAAGTTACAGGCGATTGGCAACTGGTCACAAAGGAAAAAAATGGAGTCTCACTGTCTATACAAATCACACTCAAAGGAGGCCCGTCGCCTGCAGTTGATGATCAACACAAAATGAACTTAATAGTATTTTTGGAGAAGTTTTGTTTTATAATGGTTTGTTTGGGCACTTAAAAAAACAAAACAAAACAAAACCTAAACTGTCTTTTGCTTCTCTATATGGTTTGCAATTTTGTGTTTTTATATGTATACGTGTCTCTGTGCGTCTTCATTTTTTTTTCTCTTGTGCTTTTCATTTGTCCCTCACCCTCTGTTTGCTTTATTTTATTCTGTTTTGTTTCCTTATTAGCTTGTTTGTTTTCTAAAGAAAGAAATAAAGCAGGAATGGAGTTGGATGGGTAGGGAGGTGAGGAGGGTGTGGGCAGAGACAAGGGAGGGGAAACTGTGATCAGAATATACTGTACAAAACACAATTGCTCTTTCCCCTATAGTTGACTTTTAATATATTCTTAAATCAGTTTTTAACCCAGCAGTTAGTCATTTTCTCCACTCTTGCTGAGAGTCAAGGGAGTGTGTCAATCTAAGCAGCCATCTTGACTTGAAAGTAATTTGATTTTTTTTTAATTATAGGCTTGTGAACATTTGACCTGATTATAACTAATAAAGGTTCCTTTTAAAAATATATATTTATTTATTATGTATATTATGTATGTATATACATAATATATATATTATGTATATAGTGTTCTGCTTACATGTACACATGCAGGCCAGAAGAGGGTACCAGATCTTATTATAGATGCTTGTGAGCCACCATGTGATTGCTGGGAATTGAACTCAGGACCTTTGGAAGAGCAACTAGTGCTCTTAACCTCTGAGCCATCTCTCTAGCCACTAATTAAGGTTCATAAGTGGTGTCATAAAAAATTGAATATGGAAATACTCTAAATTTCACACACACACACACACACACACACACACACACACACACACACACACGAAATCAAAGATAGCATAGAAAACTAGGATTTTAAATTCAATTCATTTGTTTCCAGGGTATATTCTGTGCCCATTCACCCATTTCTAGGTTCACAAAATCAGAAGAGCATGGCATCAGAAAATAAAAGGTTAATCTTTGTGCTGTAGCCTAGATACTCAGATGCAGGGCTCCAGCACAAAACAGTGCTTAGTATACAAAAAGTTCCTTTTCCTTAAACTTTTTAAGAGTGGCATGAAGTTATTCTTTAATTAAGAGTTAAATTTTAAAACCACTACTAATTAAGCAGATGTTATTGAGAAAGATGGTAGCTTCAGATGCATTGATTCACGCAAAGTGGTGGCTATTATCACACTGGTTTCAAACCTTCTGGGAAGGCAGAGCACAAGCCCTGAACTTAAATAAGATTCAGAGTTGTTCTAAAAATGGTGTGAGTCAATATTTAATCAATCAGAACAAATCTGTTTTTGTATAAAAATTTAAACACACACAATGAACACCTTGAGACACTTCTGGAATATATAAGGCAAAGAATTAACAAACAAACAGGGTCTTGGCTGGTGAGTAAAGCCCTCCGTTGTTGTGGGCTGCTGCCTAGCAGCGCAGTGTAGACGCAGTGTGATAGGGCCATAGATCACGGTAATAACATTTGCAATAAACAATAACAGAACAAAGCCAACATCTATAAGAATCCCGGGAGGAATTTACGTTATCCATAATTTTTCTTTACATTTGAGAAGCTATGGCAGGAAAGGCCATTACATTCAATGGCACCAATTAATTTCTGCAACTTTTAATGACATCTTTCTGAGTAAAAACCTCACATAATGCCCTGAGCACATGATGAATAGCAGCTTATGTTTGATTTGTACTGGATTCCTGACTTTTTTTTCTTTTAGTATTTTTAAAGAGTCCCTCTGCAGCCAATCAAGCAATCAACATGAAATACTCAGATTCTCTCTTGAAAATCCAAGAAAACAGAAGAGACAACGTGGCCTCCTTTGCTGGCTAACAGACGATCGGTGATGTTATTTAAGGAGTTTTCAGGAAGATGGATTACAGAGATTTTTATTCCAAGAGAAAATGACAGCCAGAGAAAACCACTTAATGCTTGTTCTATCTGGGATGTCAGAGTATTAACCCTTCCCTTAAATACACGTTTGTGATACATATTTTCCTTTTATTGACTTTTCTAGACTTTACCAAAAAACTTATTTCTCTATATCTTAGAAAATACCTCCAATTTGTGCTATCAATGGAAAGATTTAAACTGAATAAGCAGGACCACACAAGAGCTCATGCCTGCTTTCTGAGGGCAGGAGGGAAAACAAGTCTTGATCAGCAGGGGGTTTGGTCTCAACACCCTACATTTAACCATGTAAGCGCTAGTAAAAATGTGGTTGCGTGGTTTGCAAAACATGTCTGTAACCTAAAGCTGTCTACGCAGCAGTGTGCTAGGAATATATAAAACATCTCGTGCTAATCACTAGTTAGAAGGGCCTCCTGTGTGGAAAATACCACAATCAGGAGGAAAAAACAAAAGGCTAATAGCATCCATGTGAGGGTGTCTACAAAGCACAAATGAGCCAGAACTGTCAGTAAAGACCATGCTGTCTAAAACAAAGCAGTCATTGACTTCGTAGTTACTGTCTGTAGCAGTCTAGACACAGCTAAGTTGAAGCTGGAAGAGGAAAGCTTACAAAGGGTAAAGAGCAACAGGTGGTAGAGCTGGCGCTATTGAACTCACTCTCAAATTCTGGTCTGTGAGCAACACACAGAAAAGGACGGTGAATTTTTATGACTTAGAAATTAAAGGGAGACTTCGTGAGAAGTTCTCTTATTGATTGGTAGCTTAAATATTTCTGAACTATTTTAGCCACTGACTATGTTCAGGGACTCTTACTTAACTATGAGCAATCTTGTGTTTACAGTTAGAAAAAAAAAATCAGTGTTGAGGTAGTTGGTAAATGAATATCTCCCTGCCCTTAAGTTTCTGTAACACAGGCTGGGGAAGAACTCAGCGGTAGACTGTTTGCCTAAGATGTGTAAGCCCCTAGATTAAATCACCAAAGAGAAAACTACAATCCTATTATTATTATTATTTTTAGAATATTAAAAGTCCCTTAATATATTAACTAAGAATTCCAGATTACCCAGAGAACACTTGGACTCTACAAACTTCTGCGGACAAGGTTTGAAATGATAGAAAGCTAGATTAAAAATGGAAAACTTCAGATTCTTCTGTAACTGTGAAAAGTTACACACTGCTGTTTGGTTTTACAGAGAGCAAACTGTAGAGTACATTCTGATTTGAATAGTTAATATGGTTGTTAGGATTCTGCTTCAGTCTGCCTACCTGTGATGTCACTGCTTACCTGCCATGGGGACCGTGGCCCTGCCCAGGGCCATATAAAAGACAGACCCTCCAGGTCTCTCTCTCTCTCTCTCTCTCTCTCTCTCTCTCTCTCTCTCTCTCTCTCTCTCTCTCTCTACTTCTCTGTCTCTTCCCTACCTTCTCTGTCTCTCCTGTCTTTCTCTGGGGTACCCCTTCCACCTTTTCCTTCTCCCCCCCCCCATACTCAGTTAATAAACTCTGTATAACATAATATCTGCCTGGTACCTTGTATTCTATCATCCGCCTTAATCTTTAATTTATATATATAACAATGGTGCCTTCAGACCACAGGTGACAATAGTGACATGAAATGGAACTATTGCTTTGGGTCTGTTTTCTTCATCACTTTTACTTATAAAATTGCTACCTAACTCTTCAACTTTTAAAGTATCCTCTCTCGGTACTGACTCAGGGTCATGACAAATCAAGTGTTCTCAAAAAGAGTTATTCTAAGGCCACTTTATGAACCTAGGGACAGAAACTTTGGACTTGGGATGGCTTGCCCAAGACTATAGAGCTAGCCTATAGTAAGTCACGACAGAACCCTGGGGCTAGACCCATGGTAAATAACCTTGTTCATAGCACCAAAAGTAGAGGACACAAGTAATAGGCTCTTGTATTGTTGTACTCAAACCTCTGTGTGGGTCCTGTTGGAGACTGGACTAGTCTTCTGTCTGTGCTTAAGGAGTTATATAATAAACCTTGCTTAGGAAAATCAAGTTCAGGGCCTGGGCCTGGCTCAGTGACTTCCCAGTTTCCTAGAGGTTTTACAGTCAATCTTTAGCACTGTGGAAGTGGGTGTGGTTGGGGGGTGGGAGTGGGGCAAGGTTGGGCTTAAAATTCTTTAACGTGATTTTCCCGTGTATACTGAATAGTCCTGGATGCTGGGATCAAAGGTGTGTGTCACTACACTCACCTTACTTCTTTTATTTCTATAGAACAAAATGCATTTTCTGTATCAGAAAAAAAAAAAAAAACCCTTATTCAGGTTAAAAAAGGGTCCAAGGGTAGGTTGAGAGGCCCATAGGAGAGAGAGAGTAGAAATAAGGACAGAAGACAGATTGAGTTCCAAGCCATCACACTACACAGGATGCTATTATTAAAATAATAAAATAAAGTAAAGGAAAATAACAGGTCCTGGAGAGAATGTGGGGAAATCGGAACACGTGCACCACTCTTGGGGAGCGTAAAACTACATTACATGGGATTACCCTATGATCTAGCAATTGGGTAAAGACCCAACACAGTAAAGCCAGGGGCTTGGGCAGGTAGTTATTCCTTCACAATAACTGAAAGTTCCGGTCACCCACATGGTAACTGGCAGAAGAAGGGTCTAAACACACAGTGGAATATTACACCCAAAGAGAGGGAGGAAATGTTGACAAGTGTGGTGAGTCAACTCTGAAGTCATTATGCTGGTGAAACAGCTTATAGGAAGACTTCCTTGAGACACTTAGAGATACTCAGAGAAGTCAGCTTCAGAGATAGGAGAAGGGTGTCGTCAGGTGGAGACAGAACAAATGATTACAGGTGCAAGAGGAGATCGGAACTGAGTGCTCGTTGGGAGCGGTTTCTCTGAGGGAAGATGAAGGTTCTCTGAGACAGCCGGTGCCTATGATCGCACAGTCTTCTGAGCATGTGCAGTGGAATGGACCTGTGACCTTAAGAAACTGAAGATGTGTTTTTCACATAACATTTATTTTAATTTACAAAACAGTACTGGGAAATTTTATGAAATAAAGTAGAAACAACCTTCATATTTAACTGGCACGCTCTTTTGTAAGAAATACTATTATCTTTAGCAAGGGTAGTGATTTTACTTTTCAAGAAAAACAGCTGTTGTTTTCAAAAGTTGAGTTGGGAAGTTTCTGCTTTCTTCCCCCCTCTGGAAGCATCTGTCAGCAGAAAACTAGTGTGCTCTTTCCAGCTAAGGGAGTGTATCAAGGATTTCAGACTTAAACACTCCATGGAGCCAAAGTATTTTCCTCTTGTGTGATGCAGGATCTGCTTTGATTATTTTTATTTGAAAATAAATAGCTAAGTCTTTAGTTTTGTAATACTCTCTCTGATCGATCCAAAGGCAGAAGGAATGAAATATTTGTTCGTTCTCTTCCTTTCCAGTTAGTTTTTCTTTAATTACAAGAAACTCTCAATATAAATATGCTCTGTGTTATCAGGCAGCATTGGCTATTGGATACTGAGTCTACATGCTGAATTAATTTTCGCCTTTAAAGCTCCTACCTTGCAAAAAATGTTCCAACTTTCCTCATATCCTTTTAGATATCTAGTAACGACCAAACTGCATACACACAGATAATGCCAAGCAATGAGTTTAAGATATTGAAGTCAGTGCTCATTTCCCACACGGTATGAATGCTTGCTTAATCAGTACTGTAAGTCTCCAAAGAGGCTTTAGGAAGCTGTTTCAGGGAGCCAGGTGACATACAATGCTTCTCTGAGACAAAGGGACAACAGATATGGTCATGGCCCCAACGGGTTTTACCACTGAATACAGGTACTATATGGATAGAGCTTAATATACTTGTTAGAGGAAGTTTGTGATTGGAATGGTTCCATAGCGCTTCTTTCCTCGGTATTGCAGGGAAATGTGTCCTCTTATGAACCTCTGTCTCCTATGGTATCTCCCAGTTAGCTTCAGTACCTAACTTGAGACAGCTCAGAGTCAGCTGGGGATTGCCTTGCCTGGACGGATATGGGCTGTGCCATGCCTGGACGGATGGTTGTGCATAAGGAAAGTAGCGGAAGGTGAGCCTGAGAGCAAGCCAATACGCAATATTCCTCCATGGTTTTTCTGCTTCAAGTTTCTGCCCTGACTTTCCTCAATGACAACTCTAAGCTGTAAGATGAAAAAAAAATCCTTTTCTCCCCAAGTTGCTTTAGTTGTGGTGTTTATCGTGGCATCAGATAGCAAACCAGGATTTGAACAAAGGCCTTATTTCCCCAAGATCTTTCTGTCTACACTAACATGGTGTTACTATCCCACTGTCTCCAACAGCATAACGCCGACATTTCAAGGGTCTCTTGTAACTTATCTGTTTATTAGAGGTTGGAAAATAGCTATAGGAATTTGCCCCTAAGGCTGCGAGCTCTTGACACAGTGTGCTTGTGCTTCTATGAACCCAACACCATTCTGTTTTCATCCACTTGGTCCTGCTCATGTCTCTGCATGGAAAAGCCATGTCTCTGCCTTAAAGCCAGACTTAAAAATGTTGACAAATCAGATCTTCTCTCTCTCTCTCTCTCTCTCTCTCTCTCTCTCTCTCTCTCTCTCTCTCTCTCTCTCTCTCTCTCTTTCTCAAGTCTGTGTGGAATTCACAATAGTCAAGAGGGTAAAACAAAACACTCGCTTCCCCAAGTTCAGCTGTCCATTAGTGGAAGAGTGAATAAATAGAGTATGGTCTACTCATCTGAGAAATACTATGCAGCCACAAAAAGGAATGAAGTACCAATGCAGCTTACAACATGTATGAACCCAAAATATGTTATGCTAAGTGACCAAAAATCCACATGAAGGATTATGTATTATATGGTTCCATTTATAAGAAATGCCCAGAACAGGTAAATCCATGGATATAGGAAAAAGCTAACAGTTGCTAGGGACTTTGGGCAGGAGTGGTAGGAAAATGAGGAGGAAGTGTTTAATGCTTATGCTATTTCATTTGGGAATGATATAAATTGCTTTAGAATTATGGTTGATGGTCAATAGGTAAAGGAGCATGCTGCCAGGTTTGATGACCCAATTTCTGTCTGTGTGGCTCACATCCCAAAGCCTACAGCCTGTCCTCTGACCTCTACATACATGTCACAGAGAGCACACACACATCCATACATGAGATAAATACAAATCAAAATGCTCTGGGATTAAATGAAGCTAATAACTGCACAATGCTTCAAACACACCAAATACTTATACACTATAAAACAGTTACCTTTAATTGTACATAAACTCCCCCTTAACTTAGAAGAAAAGATTAAGGAATCTGTAGAAGGATGGATACACACTCAATTTGTGGTGAAATGTTGTTTTCACAATATCTGGACAGCTAATGTTCAACATGTATGATTTAAGCCAGGGATTATCAACCTATCTGGGGCTTTGAAAATAGTTCACCATCTTCTTGGTTGTCAGTCTTCATGATGGTGGAAACTGGAACACCGTGTGCTGGTATGCCAGTGTGCTGTGTTTTCCTGTTGAGAAGAGGTCTCCTTTGCCTGTGTCACTCTCTGGTTTCCATGGCCACGTCCCAGCGATCTCTGCCCTGATGCTGATTGAATGCTCCCTTACTGTTGTACCACTATATATGTGTGGCCCACTCTACGTCTCCATCCCATAATCTTCTTTTTCATTCTTATGTATCAGTCCTTTAAAACTTCAGGATATATTTATGTGTAGTATATTCGTACATAGATTTACTTGCCTATATACTTTTTTTTTTTTTTTTTTTTTGGAAACAGGAAGGCTAGGAGAGGCTAATCTGTCTCCTTAAGCACAAATCCATCTTTTCTCCTGTGTCCCTTGTTTTTGCTTTCACTTGCCTCTCTTCTCCTCACTGACCTATGCCAACATTTTCTTTATGGCTTTTTGATTTGATCAAAGAGTAAGAAAGCCTGAAACAAGTTCCTGGAGCCAAGGTAGCAGGAAGATGCCCTGCACTCGGCTTTACAGCTGCGGTTACTATGCCGGCTTCTCTGCACAATGCAAAGCAACTGAGATCTACACTGGTACTCAGTCTCGGGTGATTTGTGCTAAGTACGCATCTGCTTTGTTCAAAGACAACTGTTTTATCCTAAAGCCCAGTTCCATAGATTTATCTTCCACAATTACAGAGCTTTGATCAGCCCAGAATAGGTGATGTCATGTGGTATGTAGCCGTCCTTCCCCGTGCACTTCCCTTATCAGGATACATGTCTGTTGATTTGTGGGAAGCTGGCTGTTTTTCGTTCCTGACAAACTCCAGTGATTAAAATGTAGTGGCTTGCTCTTGTTCCCCTGATAAAGGTGACAGCTTCAGAGTTTGCCGTGATGGTGGATATCGTCCATGCAGATTGCTTTTTAATGAAAGCAATATATTATCTACCTAGAGACCCCAAAGCCTTACCTTGTTAATGTATTTTATTCTGGCACCACATTTATCTATAAATTAGTTGCATTAAACACACTCCTTACTGTTTATCCAGCCTTTAAAGAGTTTTTCTAGTGAGCAGGATTTTGCTTTCTTCCTTCACTTTAATAATTACACTCAATAACAGCTACTCCAGTATTTTAAAGTGTGGTTTTGCATAAACCATAGCCAGGTAGATATATATTAGAGTTCCTCTGGAGCCAATATATTGATAATCCTCTGCCACACGGAGTCATTATATGAACAACAGAAGGAAGGCATGGTCAGGATACTGGTTTCCCCGCAGTGTTTTATGAGGTTGACAATATTAAGAAAGCAACATCTACCAAAAGGCAAGGTAATGTAGGTCAGAAGACAAAGCCAACTTATGTATGTGTTTGCCTCAGAGGCCATGCAAACTGAAGGTATAACTAAAGTTTAACTTGTGAAGCTTCTAACTTTGAGGAATAGAAAAGGGCTGTATGTGAAATGATGCAAAGAAAGACCTGTCCTCATTTGAAGCCCCAGCCAACCCTTAGCAATGTACTGATGACTTTAAGTGTCACACAGAGAATATACAATGGTGTCAGATCTGCACAGAGTGCTTGCCACTCTGCTGAGACTGACTGGTGTCGCTTGTGCTCTGGGAGGAAGACCCCACAGGAAGGCACCGACTCCACAGTGTGGTTTTGCAAGTGGCTACAACACTGAGACCTTGGAATGACCCACAAACCAAAATTGGAAACAAACAAGTATTTGGGGAATGTGTCCTCTCTGACCTAAACCTGATATTAAACTTCTTACAGAACAATAAATCAAATCCATTAAAGACTGAAAAACCCAGTGAACCAGCCTGAACTAAATCCAAACCCACGTATTTTCTAAAACAACTGAACTGTAACAAAACCAAAACATCAAAATATTCTCCAGCCTGGATCGATATGTCATTTGTTTCCAGTCTCTCAGCCATGCTTTCTATTTCAGGATTATTGTCAAGTGTTAATCATCCTGTTAGAGAGGAAGCAGGAAAGGGAAGAGAAAGCTCTGCTTAGCATCTTGGATGAGTAAAAAACAAAAACAAAATGCAGTAAATTATTTGAAAAATACCTTTTAGAAAGCATGATGCCGTTTAAAGAGATGGCAGAATGTAATTTATCAGAAAAATGAAAATGTCAGTGCATTATGTTCGAATTTACCAACAAGATTCAACTACTGGGAATGACTAAGAAGACACAGGGCCCAGGCCCATGGCTACCAACCATGAGAGGCATAGAAAATATGAATGCAGTTTGTGTCTTAGATTCCAGAGACTCACTCAGCCTCCTAAGAATTCTTCTCATTTGCTAGTTAATGTTTCTTGGGCATGAGTGGTAGTGAAGAGCAAGCAGAAAGGAATTGGAGGATGATTTTTAAATAAGACACAATGAAAGTTGGAACATTGGATGTTTACAGTAGCTCAGACAGATTAAGATTTTTTTGTTTTTTGAGACAGGGTTTCTCTGTGTATCCCTGGCTGTCCTGGAGCTAGCGCTATAGACAAGGCTGCCCTCAAACTTAGAGATCCACCTGCTTCTGTCTCCTGAGTGCTGGGATTAAACAGGTGCACCACCACAGCCTAGCCAGATTAAGATTTTTGATGTTCTAAAAAGTACTTTATACTTTAAGTAACACAATTCTTTTGTGGTATAGATATAGGAATATACCTTTGAAATGTATTTGCACCTTATATTTAACTACCCAGGCACATACATATACATGTATGCACACACATTTTTCTAAAGAAATGGAATTTGTTATTGGTGGCATTATCTTTAAGGAAAAGACAAAAAGTCACAAGATCCTCTATTCATGATGTCTTCAAAAAGAATTACAAACAAAACAATATTTCTGCTGAAAAATACTACCATTTTCTGTATTATCTCTTAAACCTAATTAATTAATTAATTAATTAATTATGTGCATTAGTGTTTTGCCTGCATGTAATGTATGTCAATAGGAGTTACAGACACTTGTGAGCTGCCATGTGGGTGCTTGGAATTGAACCAGAGTCCTCTGGAAGAGTAGCCAATGCTTTATTTATTTATTTATTTATTTATTTATTTATTTTTATCCTTTGGTTTTTTGAGAAAGGGTTTCTCTATGGAACCCTGTCTGTCCTGCACTAACTCAGTAGGTCAGGCTGTCCTTGAATTCACAGAAACCTGCCTGCCTCTGCCTCCTGAGTGCTGGGATTACAGGGTGTGCCAACAGGCCTGGCAAATTATAGTTCTTAATAGTCTGTTTTCTCTTTTGTCTAGTCATCACCAAATGATGACATTGACATTATTGGCAGATCAGTAGTGGCATAAAACAAAGCTCCAGCTGTATTTCCCAAAGAGTGTGTTTACAGATTACAGTAACAATCTCATGTCAACAGCTGTGCGATTCATGGGTCTTGTATGTTCTTTCTCCAACAAAAGAAACATTCTCTTAGGTTGTCACAGATAACAGCAAGTACCTCAAAACATAGCTTTTGGGCTATAAATCTTTTATAAAAAGACATATGATGACCACAAGACAGCTTTCAGAGAAAGTCCACTATCAGTGGGGACATGGTGGCACGTGCCCATGATCTCAATCCTTGGGCAGCAGAGGCTGGTGGTTCTCTGAGTTAGAGGCTATCCTGGTCTAGAAAGTGAGTTACAGGCTAGTCAGGTCTATATGAGGAGACCCTGTCAAAAATACAATGCATTACTTATTAGGAAGACAAGGCTTGTCCCAGTGTTGTAATGTCATGGTGCATGAAGTGTCTTGCCAGGGTGTTCCAGAGAGCAGTGGTTGCCTTTGACAGTAGGTACTGAGGCATCCCCCATGCTTGTGTGTGCCTGTAAGCCTGGAACTGGGGGTGGGGTGGGAAGGAGGTGTGAATGGCCCGAAGTGAAGAGTTCCCACCCACAGCCATCAGTGGAATTGCATTTCCGAGCACCCCGACTGTGGCAGAGGGGACTTATGTTTTACAAGCCCAAAGTGTCTTGCAACACGTGGGCAGTAAGGCCCATAAACACTGTGACACATTCACACTAACAGGTTCTAACATTTAAAGATTTAGTTAATGGACCCTGTGGAAGCTTGCCTCTTAATTCTTACTGAGAATAAATTGTGTTGAAAATGCTCCAACCCGGACTTCACTTGGTAAATCAGTACCTTGACACGTGTGAATATGTTAAATAAAGATTGAAAAGGGTCTTTGTGGAGAAAACAAAACTAAAACTAAGACTTTGATCAAAAATTTTCTAGTGGTTATACATGCCAAAGCCAGGGGACCATCCAGCTTGCCTTGACTGGGCATGGCAGCCCTGCTTTGGGTAGCTCTAACCTGCTGGAATTGTTTTCTTTCACTACTTTTTCCATCTCAGTTTCAGGAGCATCCAGCTATCTGATTGACCCAAATGACCTTCTGAGGCAAAAGAAGCGACTGCCTCCAGCTGTAGACTACCAGAAAACAAAGAAAGAGATTATCAAAGATCTAAATAAAAGCGAGCACCAGCTAAGGTTCCCAGTAAATCATAGACCACAGTGGAATGAGACAGCACTGTCCATATACAATTACGCTGTTTGGCTCCCATGACAGCCTTTAAATGTGACATGTTATTTGACATGTTTGCAATTAGGGCTTAGGGAAAAAAAATCAATTTTTTTCTATTCCACTTAAAATAAAAAATGTACTGTTTTCCAATGAAATGCACCTTTTTAAAAATTCAAGGCAGACCAAAAAAAAAAAAAGTACTAGCAGAACAAACATATCACAGCTGCATTATGAAGATGGACATTTTAAGTCCACTTTTATTAGATTTTGTGAAACAGTAGAACTCAGGAGTAATTACCAGCATGTTGTATTTACTTTCTCATCATTATCCTGAGTCATGCTGCCCCAGACTGTGATTGGGCAGTGTGTTGGCAGGGGTGGGCAACTGAAGAGGCCCTTTGGGAATCGTCCCACGGAGGAGACACTCCTTCCTTCCTCATCTGTAGAAGCAGGGAGGACCAGAGAAAGACATTCTCCATCCCTAACCTCCTGCCCTCCTTCAGTGCCAGTCACAAACTGCCCTGAATTAATAGATGCCGGATAAAGACAAATACCCAAAAGTCAGAGTCTCGACTGAATAAGTGCTATTAGTTTTTGATACCTTCCTATTTCTGTAGCCTCTTTTTGCTTCTCAGACCCATTAAAAACCTGTAGTAAACATTTGATTGTTTCTTTCCTCTTCCAGACATTTTAACCTTACCATGTTTGCCACTACCACACTTATAAGTGATATGTCATGGTAATAATAATAGCAAAAAGCTTTACACCAATGGAGTAGTTTCTCTGGTACTATTTCCAGTGGCTTTATGAATTGTCTCAGCTGCTCTTCACTGTGATCCTGGAGTAGCCAATTTTCAAAAGACAAAAGGATTTTGAAAATAAGTCCCAAGCAAGCCATAATAGCTTTTCTAACTGTGTTTCTAATTATAACTTACTTGTTTTGAGACAGGATTTAACTATTCCACTCAGGCTGACCTGGTGTTCCAGATCTCCCTGACTCCTCGGTGTCTTGTTACTTAAGTACTTAAACTCTGAGATGGATTTTAGCTAGAACAAACCAAGATTTGCAATAATCCCTAACCCTCCTGGTCTTGAACTTCCAAACTGTGCATTTTTCACCAAGACGGCAAAAGGGACTTTGCAAATATGACTGAAATATGCATGACATTCTATGTTGTTCAGCAGATGCAGTTTCAAAGGTCTTTATGAGATAATGACAGTTGTCAGTAAGAGGCAGACTGGGAGACAACTGTGCTGCTCGCTTTGAAGATGCAGGGAGGGACCCTTGGTAGGAATTCAGATGATGATGAAAAAAAAAATGAACAGATACTTCATCTTCCTTAGCTTCTAGAAGGAGTGTATCCTCTTTGATCTGAGTCCACTGAAACCCATTGTGAGTTGTTTTTACAATTTTTATTAAATATGTTATGCATATACATTTATATTACATATTTATACACAATAAACTACCTATAACAAGAAGAACCACAAAACAATAAAGAATTATATATATGTTACATTCATAGTGTTTTGGCTATTTGTATTTGGCAGCCTTGAAGAAAACATCTTTCCTATCTTGGTGAGTCTAAAATTCTGAATATAAATCAATATCTGTCATATCTTGTCATTATCAACTTAAAACATCTATCTAGACCTAAAAACATCTTAACTCCTAAACAACTAAGCTTAATTGTAACACTAAACTATCTGGTCTTCAACCCCTTCAGAGACTTGAGAAGGAATAAAATTGATTACCTGAGTACACTGGGAGTTTAGGTTAGCAGCTTCTCAAATGAGAAGATGACAATTTGCTTTCCTGAACAGTCACCCAGAATTCTCTATAACATTGGAGCATAGTCTTCAGTCTTCTGGCCCAATATATCTGTTGTGAGGCAGGAACTATTGAGGACTCGCTTACCCTGTCTTGGCAGAGTTTGGCTGTCGACTCTGGCTATATCCAAGTTTGCCCCTTTTTAGGCAGAATTCTGTCTATGCCAGAAATGAAGACATTTTGCTCAGTGGCTGGTTTGCCACATTTGAAGCCATCTCCATAAAGAGGTTCTTTGATGCTCATCATTTTCTTTGAGATAGGCTGGGTGTTGCCAGGAGTTACCCTGTCTTATTGACAAGGAATCTTTTTTAAAAAGATTATTTATTATGTATACAATGTTCTGCCTGCCTGTGTTCCTGTACACCAGAAGAGGGTATCAATCACATTATAGATGGTTGTGAGCCACCATGTGGTTGCTGGGAATTGAACTCAGGACCTTTTGAAGAGCAGCCAGTGCTCTTAACCTCTGAGCCATCTCTCCAGCCTGACAAGAAATCTTTAAAATAATAAAAACATCTTTAAATGATATTTTCTGTAGGTCTCTGAGGTTTTTGAAGACTTTATCTACCTATTTTACCTTATATATCTGTTAAACTTGGGCTGTATATTCTTGTGATAAAAATAGTCTAGTAATTGACATAACCATGGTTTGATCAACTAAAATTAACTTGTATTACTTAACTATCCTAAGCAGCCTGCAATAGCATTTTCCAAATATTGGAAGTAAGCCTTGTATTATAGTTGAGTTGTATGGGTACAATATTTCACATTAGTGTAGAAATATATACAATGTGTGTGAAGAATAATCTTAAATTTGAGTTCTATACCAATGTACCTAAAATTAAACTTATTTTGCATCTGTATACAAAATTCTATACCAGTGAATTAAAAATAACCTTGTAACATTTAAGGCATTAAGTTGAGGAGTAGATTCACTAATCTATTTTTTTTGTCCTATCATCCTTATATATTTCTATATTCCCCCTTCTTTCTTTTCAGCCTCTATCTTCAAACCTAAGAATGAAAGATAAAGGAGAGACATCCATGATCCAACCTTGTTTTCTCTTTAAATAAGACCAATAATAACGTATAACCAACTCCTACTGAAAATAAACATCTATCGCCCAAAAAACCAACCCAAAACCTACCCAACCCCCTTCTAATCCCACTACGTGGCAATAACTCTGAGACTGACTAAGACGTGAATGTGTATGCATACACAACACTTCTTGTTGGCTACAGAATCCCTGTGAATTACTATTAGATGCCGGTTCTTCCTTCATATGGCATAAATGAGGAATTACAAATGTCTTTTTTTCTGCTCATACAAAGATCAAAGAACCAGCGTTAACTTTTCTGTGCACCATGCATACTTCATACATTTATAATTTTAGGACTGTATAATGCTTGTGAGAAATTATGTTTTCAGAACAAAAGAACCAGACACTGACGTTGGATCAGACCTGAGAGGATTCATTCCTCTCAGCATGCTGGACACTGACATCCTGCATCTTTCATGTTCCAGCACCAAGTGCTTCCATTGCTGTGATTCATCACAACAGGACAGTTTCTGATGTGAGTTCAAGGACAGTCTGGTCTACAAAGCAAGTCCAGGACAACAAGAGAAATCGTGTCTCAAAACAACAAAAAACAGAACAAAACCAAAACCCTAAAACCAACCAACCAACCAACCAACACACAAACAAGCTTCCAATCCAAATTGGTCCAGCATTTCAGACTGTCCTACACAGGACTTTAAGCTTGGAATTTCTCAACATTTAGAAACTGGACCACAAATGCTATTCCTAGCTTATTTAACCATTTTCCCCAATTTTATTTGAGCCCCTACAAAGGTATTATTTTCCCAAAATCAGCCAGAAGAAACCTTAAGAGAAGGATGCCCCATTTTGAGTTTTTGACTTCCAGAACAACAATGAATGTGTGTTGCTTTGAGTCAGGAGGTTTTGGTAATTTATTGCCACAGGGTTGGTAGCAAATTTGGGCACGAATCCTGGTATCTTAAGTGTTATTACATGGCTGGAAAAACCACAGTCTGTGATGGTCAGTTCTAACTGGCAACTTGACACAATCTAGAATGAAGGATAATTCCGACAAGGCAGGCCTGCGCTTGTGTCTGTGTGGGATTGTCTTGACTACGTTAATTGATAAGAGAAAATCCAGCCTAAAAGTAGGTGGCATCAGTCTCTGGGTTTGGGTCTTTCATTTCTTCCTTCCATGCCCCCTACCCATTTTTGAAAAATGGAGCTCATGTAGCCCAGGCTGGCCTTGAACTTGCTATGTTGCTGAGCATGACCTCAATTTGTGACGCTACTGTCTCCATCTCCCAAGTTCTAGGATTACTGTCATGTGCTGCCCTGCTCAGTATGCGGTTCCTGAAGTCAGACCCAATGCTTCCTGCACACTTCATCCTCATGGAAGACTTTTATTCTATTTTAATTAATTGTCACTCACATCATTTCATTATACATTATTATTATTATTATTATGATGATGATGATGATGATGTAAAACATTTAAGACCTCTTTCCATTTCTTCTAACAATGATTAAACATCTTTCTAAAATGTAGTTGAAGCTCATTGGATAAAAACATTGGTTCCTCCTTCGTCCTACTGAACAATTAAATCTAAGCTGTTTCCTGTGTTCTCTTCTTTCAGATGCTGTGTAATTCTATAGTGACAGCAGGCAGGCCTGGTGAACATTGCGGGTCACAGCAGCCATTTTGGAGGTTTAAGTGAAGGAGAGTTTAAATGTGGCTTTTCTGTGACTACCTCCCTTTGCTATTTTTAGCACGTAATCTCTTGTTCATTCTGGGGAGCAAGACATGACTTTTCTATTCCACCACCTTGCCTTTGTCAAGAAGCTTTCAAACGAAAGAGGCTGGAGTGAAATTTAAAAGCTTATGAAAATTTTTTCGTAGTCTTTCTACAGACACAGGGATGGTTAATTCATAAAAGATGAATATGCGTAAATTCACCCTGAAGATGTGCTCTGGTTTTTTGTTTTGTTTTGTTTTGTTTTGATCCACGAAGTGGACAGGACTAAAAGAAGAAATTTTATACTCTTGAGAAGAGGGGAAAAAAAATCTCATTTAGTTTGGAGTTTTTTGTGTGACTTCCTTGTTACCATGAATCCTGTGAATTTTTTTCCTTCTCATTTTAGAAAGAAGAGATAAAATAAAACAAACTTAGAGGAAGGGGGAAAAACCCCCCCACCTGAGTCACCATGGAGGGTCTAGGGAGAAATCACTGAGGGAAGTGGGAGCCACTTAAAAAGAAGACTGGTAGCCTCTTGTGCTCTTGAGAGGAAAGTGTGTCTTCTTGGGGACACACAGAACATTTCTTCCCCCTGCCAACTTCCGCCTACCTACTCAGATCAGGTTGACAGCTATGCCGCACACTGAAACATACAGCGTCCAGATTTTACCACAAAAGTGTGGTCATTTACTCACTCATAACATAGTGTGTAACTGCTACATGCTGGGCACTAAGGAGCTGATAGTACAGGCCATAAAATGTCCTCTCTGGAGGAGAGAGGGGGGTGATTGAGGCAGACATGTGATAGCTGAGCTTCCTTCCAGCTACAACGTCTGTGTAATATAATTTCCACAATCGACAACCCGTAGAAGGTTGTTGAGAACAAAGCAAGATGATGAATAACCAAAAAGAAGAGAAAGTAGGGGGGACATGCAGGGAAGCGGGCCTGCTCATCTGGGGGTGGGTGGGAAGGTATGGAGAAAGCTTCTCAGGACAGTGAACTGCCCGGCTGAGCCTTGAGGAGTTGGAGGAGGTGGTGTGCAGAGGAGAGTCCTGCAGCAACTACAGAGTCCAGGGTAGGGCTGGGGAGTCTGTGGGGAGAGATCTGAGAGAGCAGAGGCTACATGTGTAAAAGGACAGACAGGGCAGGTACCACATGCATTCTCAAGACAAAGGAGGTAGAACTGGGTAAGGCATGCAGTGTGCCTGGTGATGATCATGTGCAGGAGTGTAAGGCTCTCAAATAGCCTGAGAAACGGATATGATGCCTGATGCTGCTGACGATGACGGCGACCAAATAGTAATGGCATTGTCCACTAAGGTAAAGGTTTACGAAGTGAAGGATTTAGGGACAGGAATAATGATGGTTTGGGTTTGAACAACCAGATTTCTGGTGGATTGTACTTTCCAGAGAAAGTTCTAATGTTATCTTGTATCCCATATGCTATTTTTTCCCCCCGTGTGACTTTGGTACATTTTTACTAGAGAGAGCTAAGGGCATCTTGTGTTCTTCTGCCTTGAGCCTGGGTGGGCCTTGGTCTTTGTAATGACCGGTAGATTATAAGGGAACTGCTTCTCTGTCCTCCAAATCAAATAAAGCTCCATGTACTATGTCCTGCTGTCCTGGGTTGCTGGCTTTCAGACAGTCCTACTGTGAGCTAGTCCTACTGTGAGCTAGTCCCTGTAGAGAAATTCCATGGAACTCTAGCTCATAGCCTATCTGTGATCCCAGCCAACAGGAGCATCATATGTACAAATAAATATCCAGATGATTTCAAGTCACAATTTCACATGACTCTGGAATATTCTGTTGGAGTCCCAAACCCTTCACAGACCAGTCATCTTGGTTGCAGTCTCTCTGAAATGCAGGCCCATGATCCGCAAGCATCATAGAGTGGCTGCCTTGTGCCTCTTGAGTTGGGGAGTCATTTGTCACTCAGCATCTAGAATAGAGAGATGCAAATGAGAGCGTCACAGGAACACTCTAACGAAGAAGAAGATGTGACAGGAGAAAGCTGGTGCTCCAAGTGAGCATTTGGGTTGGGAGTACGGAATTTGGAGTCATTGTGTATAGATGCTAATGAAAATCACAGAGAAAGAAGGTGCTGCAGGGAGTAAAAGGGCAAGGAGGCTAGGCCAAGAATGGACTTTTACCAAAGGAGCTTCTAGAAGAAACGGAAGATGCAGAAGGCATAAAAAGCACGGCCAGTGCTCTGTCAGGAAAGCAGAAGTAACTTGAGGAAGATTAGGTAGACACTGACATGCCTGAGTCACTATGGGAACGCTGGGCCAGGGGCTACTAGCCTTTAGCTCACAGTCCTGTCAGGACAATCAGAGGGGCTGCTACTGCCGAAAGCCCAGGATACCCAGAAGTCCATTTCCCACCTCACAGGTTCCCTTCATAGAGATAGTGGAGGTGGAAATACAGGCTGCTGCAAACCCAAGGGTAGGGTGGAGCGGGGGTGGGGGGGTGGGGTGGGGTGGGGGTGGGGGGGTGGGGGGGTGGGCGGTGCAGGGGGTGGGGCATTCTGAATGCAAATTTTATTAAGAACCCTGCAGTAGCCGGGCCTGGTGGCTCACGCCTTTAATCCCAGCACTGGGGAGGCAGAGGCAGGTGGATCGCCGTGAGTTCGAGGCCAGCCTGGTCTACAAAGCGAGTCCAGGACAGGCAAGGCTACACAGAGAAACCCTGTCTCAAAAAACCAAAAAAAAAAAAAAAAAAAAAAAAAAAAAAAAAAAAAAAAAAAAGAACCCTGCAGTAAGAAGATGTAAGAAAAGTTCCCTCAGGCTTCTTACTGGAGAGAACAAAGAATAAGGGGCTGGGAATGAATGCCAACAACTGCACAATGCAGCCCAGGGCTCGCCAAAGGAAGAGGTGCAGGACACAGCCCGCCTCTGAAGTCATGCAGGACACAGCCTGCCTCTGAAGTCATGCAAAACACAGCCTGCCTCTGATGTCATGCAGGACACAGCCTGCCTCTGATGTCATGCAAAACACAGCCTGCCTCTGATGTCATGCAGGACACAGCCTGCCTCTGATGTCATGCAGGACACAGCCTGCCTCTGAAGTCATGCAAAACACAGCCTGCCTCTGATGTCATGCAGGACACAGACCATCTCTGGTGTCATGCAGGACACAGACCATCTCTGAAGTCATGCAGGACACATCTTGTCTCTGAAGTCATGCGAGACAATGAAACCGAGGGCAGTGGGACTAGAAGTCCAACAATCTCGAGCCCAAATCCCCAATTCAGTCTCATATTTCCATGGGGCACCACTGTTTCAGGATTCCTCAGGGATAACAGACACCGAGGAGTGCAGGGAGAGTTGAAAATAAGGTATTGGGCGGTAGGCAGCACTGAGAAATGGGGAATGGGGGGAGGGGGCAGGTGGGAAGTGAGGCAGCCTGTGGTGGGGCTATCTTTGCTCGTCTGGGAGACACTATGTGTATCACTGGGGAAGACAAAGAGCTTAGAAGTGTTGGCAAAGCAGAAAACTCTGGGATATCCTTTGACAGACTATTCCCACGTCCTCGGTGTAGCATTACTCTCTCTTAGAATCCTGGGTCAAAGATGGGATCTTATATCTTCGTAGAAAGTTAGTTAATTCTGTAAGGAGAAGAAAAACAAAGCAACAAAACAAAACAAAACAAAACAAAAAAATCAGGGTCACTTCCTGGAAGGAGAAACTGCAAAGAGCGGGTCTCCAGCAGTTTATCTGAACTAAGGCCTTCCAAGCCGAGTCTGTGCTCTCTTGCAGCTTGCTTGCTCTCCTGTAGGAGTTACAGCTTCAAACACTGGGAAGGCCAGCCCATCTCCACTTCTTATTGCACTGTTTCCATGACCAAGTTATCATCCAAAAGGTAAGCCCTTATAACATAGCTGTGTTATAACCATTATAACACAGCATCTCCCGCCCCATGTGGTATGCCTTTGTAGTGGGGATTTTGGATTTTGGTTTCTTTACAAACCCAGTTATATTGGTAATGTGTGTTTGATCCCAGGTGTGGGATATGGGGCTGCTTCAGATTGTCTACAGCAGCTGACTGTGATTTGTCTCGTGCTCTAGGAGAGGTGTGATTTTGCCATCTGAAGATAGTTTGCATTTGGAATTCTGGGGACTCCTATAAAATGCCAGAGCTTATTGTGGGGCTGGAGGGGGGAAGAAATTGGCTGATGCCTGTCATCGAAGATCAACCTTGCGCCAAGGAACTCAATGCCTCTGGCCAGTAGGAAGTAGTCTAAAGAGATCTAAGCCCCCTTTCCCCCCTAACCTTCTTGTTCTCCTACCTAGTGCTGAGGGATTGGAAGGGATTGGGGTGGAGAAGGTGGGTAGATACAACCCAAGAAAGTAGCCAAAAAATGTGGCTACATACCTTTAAGAATGCTTCATGTGGCAGGTGGAGATGATTGCCGCTGGACTTAAAATCTAGTCATTTTTCTTTTCAGCAGAATACATTCTGAACCCAAACCTCAATGACTTCACTAATTTAGTGGCATAAAATGTACTAACCACCCTGCAGAAGTTTTAGGAAGATTAGATGAAGTCAACAAATGATGTATGGCTGAATTTACTGGTCAGAAATTACCTTGTGTCAGAGGCTGTGCAAATGTAAAATATATTTACTGACTTTAGTGCTGAGAATTTTCCCATGAGCATTTATTGCCTCTAATGTAGAGATGAGAAAACTGAGGTCTAAGTTAGGCAGTGGTGGCACACCCATTTAATCCCAGTACTTGGGAGGCAGAGGCAGAGGCAAGCAGATCTCTGAGTTGGAGTCCAGCCTGGTCTACAGAGTGAGTTCCAGGATAGCCAGAGCCTTGGACAGAAATCCTGTTTTGAAAAACCAACCCCTCCCAAACACAAAACAAACAAACAAAAACAAAACAAAACAACGACAACATCACCACCAACCAACCAACCAACCAAAAATTAACTGCAGAGAACTAAGGTTTAAAGATATTATGTAATTTTCCCTGAACCACCCAGGTCTTAAATGTGCTGCATGAGCTCCCGATATGCTGGTGTATGGAAACTTATTTTTAAACTAGCGACAAGTCTCATATTATGATAGATCCTAATCTTACTGGTAAGGGAGAGAACTAGGCTTAAACCAGAGGGTTTCCTGTCTCTGAGTAGAGCTGTTAGGGACTTTGCCTTCTGGTATCAAATCTCTCTCAGGGAAGCAAACTGGCTGGCCTTGAATGATCACGTATGCATGCCACGAGCGCCCTCTACTGGCTCTTCTGAGAAGTGAAAGGGCCGTCTACACAGCCTTTAGTCTCACCCTGCTCACACCACTTTTTGTTAAACCAACACTTTTTTCAGTTTTAATACTTTAACTCCTTTACTTATATTCTGTTAGAAAGGCATATTAAGCATTTTGTAATCTGTGGCTCTGTCTAGTGTTTTGTTTTCTGATTCTCTAGGATCCTTCTCTAGCATGCCCCTCTTCCTGTCCCCAAGGCCACCCCTGCCCCACTCCATGTAATTCAGTAATTCAGAATGTCTGGCTCACTAATAAGAGTGCAAGCAGCCCGATCCCACACAGCGATACTTTCCCGCGGGAGTCGCTATTGCCTTGATGTTTTTGAGATGACAGAGGAGAACCAAGCTGAACATCCAATCCTGCGTCTGAGTCCAACACAGACTGTGCCCGTACACACGACTGTGCCCCTACACATGAACGTACCCATACACATGATGACTGTGCCCGTACACATGAACGTGCCCGTACACATAACGACTGTGCCCGTACACATACCAAGCTGCCTGATGACGCTTCTGACCCCTCTGATGTGTTGAAATTGGAATTACAGTGTCTAAAGCTACTCGAAGGCAAGAGCCCCAATTTAAACCCTCCCACTTGAAGCACAGCTGTCAAAAAGACTTTCTTAGCATCACTTAAGTGTTACACTGTGTGCCTTAATTGGCTCCACTGGTAAAAGCGCTTTCTGTGAGCACCTGAGCTGTAAGCCTGGATACCCACAATAGAAGAAAACAACAGGATTCCAAAAGTTATCCTCTGACCTCCACGTTACCCACATTCACACACACATACACCATACACGCAATAGTAAAATAATAATTGAATACTACATCGTTCGTAGTTTAAAAAAACCTCATTCCTCTATTCTATATTTCCCTTTTCTGTGAATAGAGGCTATAAATATGCAGTGAAAACAGAAAGGTCACAGTATTTGTTTACTGGTTTAAATGTATCCAAGAATCAAAAGTAGCTTCTAGAGGAATGTTTAGGAATAAGTGCTTAGGAAACAAATCCAGAATTTTGGGGATCTAACTCTAGAAGTCAAACAAGGTCCCATGGCCTGCCTGTATACTGAATTGCACACACAGACACACACACACACACAGACACACACACACACACACACACACACACACACACACACACACACACACACACGACCTTATTTGAGGCTGGATATCATTGTGTCCTTACTCTGGCTTTGAGCTCCTGATCTTCCTACCAGGATAACAGGGATGAACTGCCACACCCATCTTTTACTAAGATTCCAAGTGAATACTGGTGCATCTGAAAAGAAACATACTGATGACCATATGGCTGCTCCTGCTGAGTGTTTAGGGAGACAATGCTTGTAGTGAATTGCATGGGACCACTGTTCCCAGGACCATTGCAAGTGCTAAAAACATCTAGGGAATTGGCATTGGCAGATGTTTGGAATGAGGAACATTTTGATGGGCATCTCATACTCTGTGTCAGATTGGACCCTGATGATGCTGAGGTCTCTCTATCCCCTGTATAACTATTAGACCTTGATGATGCTGGGGCACATCTATCCCCTGTATAACCACTGGCCCCTGATGATGCTGAGGCATGTCTATCTCCTATATAAGCACTGGGCCCTGATGATGCTGAGGTGTATCTATTCCCTGTATTAGTCACAGGACCCTCATGATGCTGAGGAGTGTCTGTCCCCTATATCAGCCACTGGCCCCTGATGATGCTGTGTCATTTCAGCTTCTCCTGGCATAAGAGGCAAACATGTTATTTTAAAAATATCCTTCTTTTCAGTTATCCTGCAGGTAACAAACAATCTTTCATCTTCAAATTTGAGAAAATTTACCACAACTTTCCCTTGATAGCTTACATCCTCAAAGGAGAGCGGATTGTGCTCCAGGGAAGCAAGGAACACAATCAGAGCACTGACTGGATCTGTCAACAGCATCCTGGAGGTGCTTTTCTATCTTATTTAGGTGGCATTTTCTCAGTAGGGACCGGATGTCAAAGTCCTAGTGATGTATGCCGCTGGACAGGAGTTTCAGCTACTCCCTTCCTCCAGACCGACTGTTTTGTATAATCATTTCATTTGAAGAGGTCAGTCGGTTAAGTGCACAGAATAAGACTGACCTGGGCTGCAATCCCACACCAGTCACCAGCAATCTGAAGTCATTTGTTATCTTCTTTGCATTCTTCGAGTCTGAAATAGGAATAAGAAAATCTCTACATCCCAGCTCCCCAAACAAGTCATAGGCGACAGTGTACCAAGACCTCTGGGGTTTGTGTCTTCACAGAGAAGCCAGTAACTTGCTCCTGCGTTGGATATAAATTGAACGGCTATGAGGTGTCAGGGGCTGACCCGTGTTCCAGAGCCTCATCAGAAGCTAAACACACAGACTTGGGGTCCCAGCGAGCCTGGTCCTAGTTGGTTGGGGAAGACTAAGAATGAACTTCTGTCGTATAATAAACCTGGATGCTCTGGTTCTGAAGGAAATCAAGGCAGAAAAAAGATGGGTGTTGGTGGTAGTACTGCCTTTGACAGAGGAAGTGTGCTCTCTGTGTCTGTCATCTGTCTGTCTCCGTGTCTTTGAGACTAGCATTTGGGAAGACATCAGAGTGAAGTTTGAAAGATGAGTAAGGTCCTGAGGCAGGTCCTGGCTTGAGCCTTGGGCCAGGGCAGCATCAGCATCTGTGGTGTGTGAGGAGCATGTCAGGAGAGAAGCTGCTGCCTGTGTATGAGAAGCCAGGGGACAACCAGCCAGGAGGACAAGGTGTCTTTCTCCTTCCTTGGTTCCCTTTCATTGTCCCATGTTAGCACCTGGCACATGCATAGCAGGTGTGAGTGTTCAGGGCAATCTTGAGGATCCTTGCCTTTTGTGAACACCTTTAGACGTGCCCTCAGCTCCAGGGGGTTTCACTGCCTCCTGAGAGCTGACACTTGGGATGCTTACCTTGAAGAAGAAAATTACACTTCACGCCAGCCCTCACTCACTCTGCTTTTTCTATCAGTGCTATTCAGTGTTGTTGATATTACCGTTAACAATTGGGTTTTGCTATTTGAAATTTATTTTACGTAATCGGGCCTTTTGCCCGCATGTATGTCTGTGCAACATGTATGTGCTTGGTGTCCCCAGAGGCCAGAAGAAGGCAGCAGATCAGCTGGAATCAGAGTTGCAGACTGCTGTGAGCTGTCATGCGGGCGTTGGCAATCGAACCTGGGTGCCCTGTAAGAACAGCCAGTGCTCTAATCACTGCGCCATCTTTCTGAGGCTCTAGTTTTTGCTATTATTTTTAAAGGGTTTCCTAACAACAGGATGGCATTCCCTCCCAGAAGGTTTTATATCTGAACATTATGTTTGTGGGGAATCCTTGATTAGCCTTTGTGAAAATTTACCTAGATTGTTTGCCTATGTGGTAAGAAAGCTGCGCTTGCCTTTTACAGGAAAAGAGCTACCGCTAGTGATGGCGCCATTCCTCCTGGACACCGGGGTGGTGCTTTGCTTTCATATTTGAGAAACAGCACTGCGCAGAAAGTCTTCCTGCAAACATGTCCGCCTATCAAGAACAGAGGGATGACGCCATGGGAACCGTCAGGTGTTAGAGGCAGGATCCTGTTCTTCAGGAGGGTGCTAAGCAGGGACTAGACTTTTGGTTTCTTCAACTTGTGATACTATTTTTCTTTTTACATGTTATTGGGTTTTTTGGGGGGGGGGCGGGTGCATGCCACAGCACGCACGTGAGGGGCAGATCAGCTGGCAGGAATTAATTCTCCTTCTGCCAAAGGGGTAGAACTCCCGATGTCAGGAATGGTGGCCGCCCCCGCTGTCTGCTGAGCCTTGCTTTGGGAATAGTTTGTCACCTAGTAATAGAGAACTAATACCTAGATTCCGATGTTGTGTTTTTCTTTTAACTGTTCTTCAGTAGGTTGATGAGCCCCCCACAAAAGATCCATGTTCCTATGACAGAAGGGGGACCTCCTCCCCCACTATGTGGTCATAGGCTATCAAGTCTCATCTTGGTAGCCTGCTCATTCTTTCTCTGAGTGCCACCAGGCCTCCCCACCAAGGGGAGGTGGTCAAATATGGGGCACCAGAGTTCATGTCAGAGTCAGTCCCCACTCTCCACATAACTGTGGAGAATGTCCTGTCCATTGGCTAGATCAGAGTGGGGTTTCAATGTTTACTACTTGTATTGTCCTTGGTTAGTGCAGTAGATTGAGCAGACGCTCTGGGCCCTGATCCACCCATCACGATGTTCTTCTTGTAGGTTTCTTGGACCCTCTGGATCCTTCTATTTCCCCATAAAGGAGGGGGGTAGGGAGAAAGCAGGAGGGAGGGAGGAATGGGAGGATACAAGCGACGGTATAACAATTGAGATGTAATCTAAATAAATTAATAAATTTTAAAAATGAAAAAAAAAAAGATCCATGTTCCTGTAGCACGGACACTGGGAAACAAGTAAACACTGAGCCACTTGCTAAATAAGTACATTTATCATTGCTGCTTTTAGTAGAAACAGGATCTCATGTAGGCCAGGCTAGCCTCAAACGTTCTCTAACAATGAGGCTGACCTGATTCTGGTCCCTGAGTCTTCACTGCCAGTGTGCTGGGTTCAAGTCTGCACCACCGTGGGCGGTTTATGCATTGCTATGTTGCTGCGGGCTCCATGCGTGCTAAGCAAGCACCCTGCCAAGTGAGCCACATCCCAGCCCTCAAAATGTCTTGAGCTGGTACAATCAGTGTCTTCAGAGTTCTTTCCAGGGTTCTGTACTGCTCTGAAATACACCAACAGCGCATTTAAAGCCAGTTCTCCACCTGTGCACACTGACATGTATGGGTGTCTGCTATGGTGCGGAGGGCGTGGGATGCTAGCGCTCCACTCAGCCTCCAGTACCTGGGGGTCCACTCACCATTGGCGCTACCAGCTGTGCCACTACCTGGTATTCACGCCTCTACTCTACAGGCCTGACCAAATGGGAAGGGCCCGTAAGGGACCCCTGTAGGTGAGATGAAATGTATTCTGTCAGGGTATTGGTTCTCCTAAAAAGGCGCTTAAGTAGGACAATAAGCCGTGAATCACGGCCTAGAAAATGGATCTGAGGCCAAAGCAGGCCTGAGAAATCATGCCTCTTATTTAGCTGAAAGATCCCAGCAGGTACAGAGCAGTTATAAATGCTGTTTAAGATTGGAGACCTAAGTGATTATGTGGGACTGCTGGGGACGGTGGTTTACTCCCACATAGACACCTGCCTACTGCTACCGCTGCTGAGGCGAACCAAAAAAAAAAAAAAAAATATCCCCTGAAACACTGAGCAAATCGCTGTGTTTATGGAGGCAAGAGAGTCTTGGATAAACACATAAATAAAGCAAGAATAAGGAGCACTGATGCAATCATGAACACTTCCCGCCCGGAGGAGAACCGGAGGAATGCAAATTGTACTTTCTTGGCTATTAGAGAGCTCCGGTATCCTTAATGCTGAACGGAATAGTCAGGAGGCAAATGAGACTTAGAATTAAACTAGATGTGCTGGCGAGGAAGTCTTTAAAACTTGCTTTCAGAGTCATAAAGTTAGTCTGGAAAACCAGGGCGTGTAATAAATAGATGTGTTTCTCTTTCAGCCCATAGACTGGGATGTATGCAGCACACACTGTGTGACACAGAGCAAGAATTGCCTTCATAGTGCACTTACCATGATGGGTGCGTGTTCTTCTATGTTGTTTAAATGGGAAGACTGAGGGTTATGGCTTGAATATACCATGTTCTCCATAGGCTTATGTGGTTGAATGCGTTGTCTCATTATTTTGGGAGGGTGGGCGGGCCTAGATGGATGATATAGGTTTTGAGTCATTGCTAGTAGTTTATTATGCCTGACTCCCTTCTGTCACATTTATTTTTCTTCCTGGCCAACGGCCATGGTCTGACCAGCTTCCTCATTCTCCTGCTGACATGGACAGAGCCATTTGTGCTGCCACACTTTTTCATCGTAATATTTGGGAATCCTGTTTGAACAGTGAGCCCAAATAAATTCCTCCTCTCTCAAGTTGCAGCTCTCAGGAATTTTGCCATAATGGCAAACAAGCAAGTTAATATACTTAGTTTAATTGTGCACAGGCAGAGCCCCGTTCACCTCAACAGGAATTAACCCAAGAGACCAGTAGGTATTCAATGCTCAACAAAAGCTACATTTCTTTACAACAGGGCATCCTCAGGCTAACCAAGACCTCACTGTTTTAGAAAATTGATGTCCAGAATGTCATATTAGAATTGCGTATAAACTTCAGGAAATTGAACCATGTGGAGTGAGGGGACACAGTTGGAGTTCTAGCTGCGTCTTCTTGCAGCTCCCACAAACTGTCATTTAACATCCAGGGTTTTGTTGCGGGTTCTGTAAGCAGAAGACGGGTTCACCAAAGGCCAACTTCATGGGGGGTTGGGAATCAAACAGGACAACAGAAAAGCACCTTAGACGTAATAATGTAATATTAAAGAGGACGTCTGATATTAGAGAGAGACTTCAAAAGATGATGATAACGTATCTTAATTCTGCTTTTTATTAAGCCACTTACTGGCTTGTAACCTTGGTCACATAACTGAATCTCTCTGAGCTTTGACTTTTCTTATCTGCTAAGTGGGAATAATAATATAACTTGGGTAACGGGGCTGTTGTGATGACCAAGTTAGGGTCATGAAAATACTTAGAAATAGAAACCTTTCTTAAATAAAGTTTGAGTAATAAAGCATCTCAACAGACTGGATGCTTGTATGATAAACTAATGATGGGGTCAGTGAGGTGGCTCCAGTTGGTAAAGGAGACGGCTGCGGAAGCCCAGTGACCTGAGTTCAATCCCTAGAGCCCAGGTAAAGGCCGAGGGAAAGGATGGAGTCCTCTGCAGCCCCAAGTGCACCAAAGCACATGCATCCCACAGGTACATTAAATTAAAACAATTTAAACAGCCATGGGATGTGACTTCATGTCATGTGTAGCACATCATCTTTGATGAGGATGAGCTTCTTTTCTGCAGGCCATTTAGTCTTGTGTACTCTGTCCTTGAATTTGGTAGTGAAGGGCTGAGAAAGGCTCATCTTAAAACACTATCCTCATAGAACTCTGGTCACAGATAATGTGACCTTGGTAAAAGTTCAGGCGAATTTTTACCTGTGTGTGTCCTATGTTCCGTGATTACTGGGTTTAGAAATACGTATGTCATCAAATTGGGTGACAATTCTTTAGGCCTCCTATCTATGATTATTCATTGAGAGTCTTTGTAACGCTCCACCACACAGAAGAGGTGAAGTCACAGACCCCTTCAGTGTTCACTGTCAGCTTGGGGCCATCTGTCTCACTGGAGCCTTCTGAGGCCCCATCTTTCTGGTCCCAGCCACACCTTCTCCTTCATCTTCAGATATTTTCCAACTGCTCCTTTCTCACTGGAGAATTTTTCTTCACCAGAAACAATGCACACATTACTAAGTTGTGATTTTTATAGCTTTACATTCTGAATGCTGTGGAAAGAAAATCCTCACAAAGGATAACTAGATCGCCAAAGGCTTTTGAAGCATGCTTCAAAATTATTGTCAGCTATGCTCATATGCAACTGGATGTTTACATTACAAAACTGGCATCAACCAAATCATCTGTGCAGAGGAAAGAATTCTGGAGTCACCCTTGCAATTTTAAATACAGGTCCTCCCATTAGACACAATTCAAGTTCGTGAATCCATTTTCTTTCTTTTTCTTGTAAACATTTTTTATTTTTTACATATACATTGATACTATTACATGTATGTACAATAATCTGCCTATAGCAAAAAGAACCATGACACAACAGGAATTATATAAATGTTACATTCTTAGTGTTTTGGCTATTTATATTTGACAGCCTTGAAGAAAATTTCTTTCCTATCTTGGTGCATCTAAACTTCTGAATGTAAATCAATCTCTATCACATCTTGTTAATATCAACTTAAAATACCTATCTAGACCTAAATAACATCATAATCCCTAAACAACAAGCTTCATTGTAAAACTAAGCTACTTGGTCTTCAACCCCATCAGAGACTTGAAAAGGAATAAACCTGATTACCTGAGTATGCCAGGAGTGTAGTAGGTTAGTAGCTTTCCAAACCTGAATAGTCACCCAAAATTCTATTATGTTGGAGCATCTTCTTCAGCCTTCTGGCCCAAGATATCTGACAGACATATTTGTGAGGCAGGAACTATTGAGGACTTGCTAACTCTGCCTGCATCCAAGCTTGCCCTTTTTAAGGTAGAATTCTGTCTGTGGTAGATACAAGGACATTTTGCCCAGTGGCTAGTTTGCCTCATTTGAAGCCATCTACATAAGGAGGTTCTTTGATGCTCATCATCTTCTTTGAGGTAGGCAGGGTGTTGCCAGGAGTTAACCTGTCTCATTGTCAGTGAATCTTTAAAATAATAAAAATACTTCAAAATGTCATATTCTGCATGTTTCTGAGGTTTTTGAAGATCTTGTCTAACTATCCTACCTTATCTTTCTATAGAATCATGTTTATCTGCCCCACCTAAGATGTATATTCTTGTGGTAAAGGTAGACCAGCAATTGACATGACCATGATCTGATCAGTCAATACTCAACTTGTATAACTTATTTATCCTAAACAGCCTGCAATAGCACTTTCAAAGTATTGGAAGTAAACCTTGTATTATAATTGAGTTATATGAGTACAATACCTCATATTACAGTAGAAATATATTGATGACGTAATCCTGTTCTATCAAGATTGACCAGATTAAGGTGAACTGAGTACTGTGTAGCCTGTCAACTGCCAGATGCATCTACTAATGAGAGGCTCATCCACACAGGCAGCCAGGCCTTAAGATGGAGGCTGGCACCTGGCTAAGGATAGTAAGTGGATGTGATCTCTGTCTCTTGGCCATCATTGTTGAGATCAGAAGCTGTACCTGATCCAAGCTGGGCTAGCATCTTAGTAGAGAACTGGATTCAGAACACAATGACCACCTTGAGTTCAAAGGGAATATAGGTGCTTGGGAAGGTACTTCCTACCAAAGGCAATGTGAGGCCGATGGAGCAGTGGGGTGGGGATAGAGGGCAGATGTGCAGGAGAAAGGGAGAGAGGGTGAGGACCTGTCAGGTGAGTAGAAATAGTAACGTTGAGGATGCTGTACGATGGCAGCATTGCTCTTCTTATATCTATGCCATCTGGAAGGCTGATGATGCTCCTGTGCCTGGCCCTGAGAAAGGCCCTCCTTGAGCCTTTCCCACATTCTGTTCTCTTCCCTTACAGCCCATGTCCTGTATTTTTGGCTATTTTTAACCAGCTAACCTCTGGCTAGGATGAGTGTGGGGGTAGAAAGCCACGAGGACATGAATTCAGCTGGCAGTGGCTGTGCTGTTCTTGATGGTGAGGTTGGACTGGGCCCTGCCTGCGAGTCCTGCTCACCTCAGATGGGCAAGCACTAGTCTTTCTTTCCCAGTTTCTGTGTGAGCACGAATCTGTCATCCATGAATGAATTCCGTACGGATCACGGGAGATGTCTCTATGAATAAAATCAAGCTGTTTCTTTCTAGGAGCTCAATGTCAGCAGCCCAAGCATCCATCCCCTTTAATCATGTTTATGGCTCAATAGCAAATTTTGATTTTAATTTTATGATTTAAAAACATTTTCTTTTTCATGGTGCAGCAAATGTTATAAAGAGAACCCTTTTAAGAAAGTTTAACATCCAGATATTAGGTAATTAAAAAAAAATCTGACGAGTATAGCTTTATGTATCTATTATACAAAATATTTCAGTGTTTAAAATGTCAATGTAAAGTTGAGGCAAAAAAAAATCAAATGAATTGATTATATATTCCTCAGAGGTTATATGTATGTAAATGTATATACACATATGTATGTATTCACACACATGTGTATCTGTGTACATATGTATGTACATGCATGCATGCATACATGCAGTGTTATTTTTGTGTGTCTGACAGGGACCACAGATTCTGACAGGGGCGCTATGCTAACTCTTGTTCTTTTGGATTCAGAAGGCAGAGCATTTCCTCGGACTTGAGCTACGAGGCTATGGACAGAGGGGGCATTCGCCTTATAATTCTGTTCGCCTTTTCTTTCACAGTGCTGAGCTTAAACACAGGACTTCCACATGCTAAGTAAGTGCTCAGCAGCCTGTAATTTGTTTTGAAACTTTTCTCTTAGAATCGCACATTCCCAGCAAGGCAGTTCCTTCTACAACCCTTGGAAGCCGGTAGGAGGGGTGGAGGTGGGGGGAGGGGTAGTAAGAAGGGGAAGGGTAAGGCAGAGGGAGCCACGCTGGAGGAGGCCTGCTGAACAGTACAGCCTACAATGTCTCAAGCTCTGTCTCCCTCTGGTGACCGTTCTTGTCATCTCTGGTCTCATACGGTTCCTCCCAGTTTCTCTGAAAAGCAGAAGCCTCCATTGATCCACGTCCCCACTTCCCATCCGAGGACTCTAATGTAAGCCATAATACAATACCGTTAATGGTGCGTGGCTCTAGAGCAGTGGTTCCCATCCGTCCTAATGCTGCGACTCTTCAGTGCAGTTCTTCATGTTGTGGTGACCCCACAGCATTATTTTCATTGCTACTTCATAAGTGTAATTTCGATACTTTTATGAATCGTCAATGCAAATATCTGATAGGCAGGATTTCTGATATGAGACTCTCAAAAAGGTCCCGAAGGTTGAGAACTACTGCTCTAGAGTGTGGCTGCTTGGCTACGAATGAAAAAAAAAAAGAAAAGAAAAATAAGAATAGAGTCTATTTGCAACTGGAGCAGTTAACTGTTTTTCAAGGGTTAGGTGAGTAACGGGCAAGGATCCATGAAAACACTCTGAGCAGTTCTGTAAAGCTGTGAACCTGTCCCAGTTCCCTTTGAAATCCTCTGCCATCCCTGACTCCCCTCCCCCGCACAAACCCGAGTCTTAACACAAGCATACACACAAACCCAGTCAGCAGCGCCATCAAGAGAAGCCTACAGGGAGCGAATGGGAGAGCTCTTGCAAAAGGAGGGGAGGGCCACAGGAGGAGCCTACCTATAGAGTGTGGAAAGGGACCTGACCGTTAGAGGGGAGCCAGGCCAAGAGAACCACTGGGAATCATGTATAATACATCTGTTATCCACTGTTCTCAAGGATGCACTTCCTGGGAAAGGTGGGGCGCGGGGTAGTTGAGGGTGAGGTATTGGGAGAGACTAAAGCAAGAAAGCTTTCATTTTGTTACGAAGAAGACAAGGGACCTTGGAAAAGGAGCGCTTGCCTGAGAGATACGTAGGGTGTCTCTAGGGAATCTCAGGACAGAAATTAGCAATCAAACAGAGGCGCGGCCAGGCCAGGAAATCCTACAATATCATGTGTCGTTTTCACCTTGAGACGGATTTCCTGGTGCTGAGTGTATGATCAGGCAGGAAGCCTAACTTTCCAGTGACCTAGATTCCTGCGGCACCTGGAAAGCCGCGGTGATAGCGCAGAGCTGTTTGAAGCTTAAATGCCAATCAGTGCAATGAAAAGCAATGGAAAGTGTTACCAATATCAGGAGTTCTGACGTGTTTGGGAGACAACAGATCATATTTTTTAACCTATGGCTGAAGAAACCCATGCAGATTTCAAAACACTGATGGTATTATTAAAGTAAAAATGACTCCAGTGAAAAGAGGGAGAGATCTTGCTTGGGGGGGGGCATTATCATCCTGCTCCTGTAATGAGGACCCTTCCTTAAATTCAGCAGTGGAGGGAGGCACCAGCTGAGAGGAGGCTATGTAAGGAATGCAAGGCCAGCATCCTCCTCGGGTGACAGCAGAGGATGCTGCAGGAGAAAACACAGACAGCAGCCTGCAGCCTCTTTGCCCCCTGAGAGCTTAGTTCTACAGGGAATGCTGGGCTACTGTGTATTCCAGAACAGGGATTTGTTTGTGGCATTCTTGTTCTATGGAAGTCTAAAATCAGCTATATGGTTAGGTCTTGCAGCCCTCTTTCCTACTCTCATAGACCCCATTGCTGAATTGCTCCTCCCTGAAGGGAGAATCCCATCCATTCCAGAGGCAGAATGTTCCCACCGTTCCATGTTTTAGGGGCAATTCCAGGCATTTAGGTATATGCGTGAGTCGTCAAGAGCAGCCACAAGGGAGCTTTGGAATAGGAGCTGAGAGGAAACTCTTTAAGAAGCGACCCAGGCCCTCATGACTGCCTGTGACAAATTCAGAATTTGTCTCATCCCATGCTCTGTGCAGGATGGGAAGGATTCTGCTAATTCCTGACTCAGATGGGACAGTCACATGCTCATTTAAGCATGCTGGTTGACTTTTTTTTTTAGTTCCACCTATGTCATGACTTCACTCATGAAATGTAAGGGTTAGTAAACTCTGCGGTTATCTCTAGCCCAAGGAAAAAAATCCAAAGTGGTAAAGGGGAAAAACAAACAAGAAACAAACAAACCCCAAAGAGATTAAAAATGGAATAAAAGAGAGGGAAAAAAAATCTATTTGAGGGTCTCTGTTGATGAAGATGTCACTTATAATTTCCCTAAAATGGTTTTGCAAAGACTTCAAATTTTAAAATCAATTAACATTTTTATAGTCAGTATCCCATAAATCTCACATCTGCTATGGATTTTCTTACTAATTGGAAGTGCTGTTGGAGGAGGAATTGTTACATGTTTGCAGGGCACAAATGAGGACATAATTAGAAGGCGGGGTGCATGCTAACGAGCAACACGGCTGATAAAACAATGTTTACAGCAACAGAAGACTCCCTCATGACTGTTGGGGCTAATTTCTATCAGAGTCTTGTGTGGGAGGTTGGTCTGATGTGTTTTGATGCTAATTACTGCTTCTTGTCTCTGGGCCCCACCTTGCCTAAGAGCCTAACCTGTTTGACCAATAAATGGCCATCACACCTGGGCAGGAAAAATGGGATAGGTGTAGCTAAGGTTCCCAGGCTTGGGGAGACAGAGAGAATCTTGGGAGGAGAAGAAGGTTGTGCCATGGGTTAGGTGGAGGAGAAGGACATGGCCGGCATGGATGGAGATTTGGCACCTGATCATGATAATTAGCAAGTATATGAGATTATGGATGGGAGGTAGCTTGATAGAAATTATTAGAAGTAGATGGCATGGGATTGGGGCAGGTATGGGATTCCTGCCCCACTATGGGAAGTAGTTTAGGGGATTAATATCTGCTCTGCCCCAGGTTAACAGGGCTATTTAAAAATATAACAGGTGTCTGTGTCTTCATTGATCATTAGTGGATTAGAAAATACCACCATTATAATAATTATAGGCCTGATAATAAACATTACTAGGCCATACTGATAAATTAACCATAACAAGTTAGTACCAGTGTGGTGGTAGGTGTCGGCACTATATAACCTTTAGAGAGAAATCATGCCCTCTGAAGTCTTCTAGCCTCAAAATCCACCAGAGGACATTATAACCACTCAGTTCACTGGTGTGGGTTTTAGTCCGGTGAGACCCCACGGTGCTTCCGCCATTGCACAGCTATATGTTGGAATGCTGCTAGGTGGGTGAATTCTAACAAGTCTCTCCTTTGTGGTGCTCCCAGCCTGGCCGACCTCACAGGGAGTAAGGCAGGCGTCAAGCTTCCAGATGCCTGGCCCCAGCTGTAGATCCCACAATCACTGCTGAGTTCTGTCCATATAATCATAGTTACAGAAGATAGTCTGCTAACCCAGTCTGCAACTGGATTCTCTACATGGGCTAAAGCACATTCATTTCCATAGAAGGTGAGATCCAGATAATTAATTGATGAAACGAAGCTTATCCTGAAAGCCAGTATTGTACAGGATGTGGGTAGTTACTAATGATAAGTTCCTGTGAAGGCTCTGAAGCCCAAGCCCCCGCCCTAGCTCCCAGGAGATGATGCTGTAGCTTTTGAAACCTTGAACTCACATCTGTGGAATCCATAATCCACATGGTTATTATCCCTTCATAGAAGGAAATTGGCATGCTCTGTCAGACGTCTCCACCGGTAGATTCCATATGATACCAGCCTGTTGTTAATACAACAGCCATTGTATTTCTTCAAGAACATCTGCCCAGTGTCACTCAGGTCACTCTACAGCCATTTGAACCTTTACAGAGACATGCTTAGAGCCTGTGAACCTTACCCCCCCCCCCACCCCGACCTTGTGGCGGTGAACAACTCAGGACAGGCACTTTTGTACAGCACTGGCCAGGAAGTTCTCATCACCTCACTAGGTCCACTCAGACACAACAGAAGAGCTTGGCCAGTATCACCCACATCTAGCCATTCCTTGCAAGTCAGTGTCCACAATGGTGACAATAGCAACACAGATATGTGAAGACATTGGCCAATGAGATGACAAAAGCTCCTTCTACACAAAGCAGGCATCATTGTTCCTAGAGCACTGGGTCTCACCTTCCTATTGCTGTGACCATTTAATACAGTTCCTCATGTTGTGTTGACCTCCAACCATAAAATTATTTTTGTTGCTACTTCATAACTGTAATTTTGCTACTATTATGGATTATAATATAAATATCTGATATACAGAATGATCTTAGGTAATCCCTATGTGGTCATTTGACACTGCCCCCCCCCCAATTGGGTTGAGACCCACAGGTTGAAAACCACTGTTCTAGACACACAGTAGTGCAGACCAGGCACTGCCAGACCTTTTCCATCTGTTCAGTAGAACACCAAACACACTATTATGTGGGAAATTACTAGTCTGGAAAACCTAAAAAGCTGTAATTCAAACAGAATATCAACAACAACAATAACAACAACAACAACAACAACAACAACAACAACACACACACACACACACACACACACACACCTACCTCATGTTATTACTTTCACTTTTCTAGCAGCTTAGACTGATTCTGCCATAGGCTGGCCATCCTGCTCTCAAGAGATACAAACAGAACATGCTAAGAAAATTGAGAAATGAACGATTGGCATGATCTGAGTGACAGAGGACCACAAAGGAGACTGCGGCATTACAACTCCACGTCACACCAAGCCTCTTTTTATTACTTAGAAAAAAAAATTCAAAAGCTGATGACTTCTTAGAAATTATAAAATGTTTTAAATTATAGATATTCTGAGAACACATAGCCGTATTAAGTCCATATGTCCCTAGAAAGCTATTCCTGGCTCTTCATGAATGTTATTCTATGATGTAATATGTTTTGAGAGGGGTAAACAGATTCCTCAGGCAAAACACCCCTGAAAACTAAGGAATTCTAACACATACCACATTTTAAAAACCCAATAGTGCTACCCTGCTCAAAGAACATTTAATCCTTGAAGACATAGCTTCAGCTGAATGTTGCCCTAAGGACCTGGAAGTCACATTTACCACTAAGCTGTATGTGAAATGAGATTTCAATGACATTCCAAAGATAAAGCACCTAAAAAAAAACCTAGCTATTGAGTGAGTTATTACGGTATATTTGTATATTTTTGTGTGGGTGCTTGTTTGTCTTTATGTGGTGTGTATGTGTGTATTACATTTTTGGATATGTATGTATGCACATGTATGTATGTGTATATATGTATAGTGTGTGTGTGTATATGACATGAGCACAGGGGAGCATATGTCCCTGCATTCACATGGAAGTCAGAGGACAGCTTTCAGGAGTCATCTCTCTGCCGCCACGGTGGGTCCTGAAACTGGAATTTGGCTTCTCAGGTTTGTGCGGCACTTACTTGCTTTTATCCCTTGGGTCCTCTTGTCAGCTCCAGTGCTCCTTTTGAATCAAAACACAGTAAAGTTTCTATAATAATGTGTATTTTTTTGTGTGTAATGTTTGTATGGAGGAATGTTTCTTTATGATATGTATTGATTTATATTAAAAATTTTAGACTCACCAAGATAGGAAAGATATTTTTTTCTAATGTTGCCAAATACTAATAGCCAAAACACTATGAATATAACATTTATATAATTCCTGATTGTTTCATGGTTCTTCTTGCTGTATGTAGTATATTGTATATGTGTGTCATAATCTAAATATATATGTAAAAACAAAAAAATACAATTCTGCTTAAACCTTAAAGAAAGTAAAAAAAAAAAAAAAAAAGAAAAGAAAAAATAGACATGATTACACTTTTAGAGAAAGGGGGTTTATTTTCTGTGTCCTGGCTTTGTGCTTTTTTACATTAAAAAATTAAGTGAATTTATGTGGGTCTGAGACATATTTCCAACACATACAACGCCAAAAATCCTAAATGGTCCCCAAACATGATATCATAATCCTGAAAACTAATTATAAATTTAAAAATTCCTTAAAAGGACGTTTATTTAAACTTTAAAAGATTCATTTATGGGCTGGAGAGATAGTTCAGTGGTTAAGAGCACTCACTGCTCTTCTGAAGGTCCTGAACTCAATTTCCAGTGCCACATGGCAGCTCACAACTGTCTGATGCCTTCTTCCAGTGCGCAGCTGCTGTAAGAAAAGCGCTAGGAAGGACAGCCTCACACACAGCACAGCCATTTACTTGCTTCGCTAACAGAATCGGATCTGGATCCACGGGTCACTGCGGCCTTCTGCTGGGTGTTGGCCCCAGCAAGCGCATGGACAAGAGCTTCAAATGAATTCCCTGCCATGCCCTGCTGCCCCCGCCCCACCCCGGAGCCCCGGAGCCTCAAAGTAACAAGTGAGCAAGTGACAAACAGGTGAACAGGTAGAACGGAGAGGGAAGGACAGAGATCTTAGAGGCCATATAGGAGTGCCCACTGTCTGTGTGTGTGTGTGTGTGTGTGTGTGTGTGTGTGTGTGTTTGTGTCTGCATGTATACCTATTTGTGCGTGCTCATGCATGCACACACTGCCCAAATTATATATTTTTTTCTTTTTTAAATATATTTTATTAATTTATTCATATTATATCTCAGTTGTTATCACATCCCTTGTATCCTCCCATTCCTCCCTCCCTCCTGTTTTCCCCGTACTCCCCTCCCCTATGACTGTGACTGAGGGGGACCTCCTCCCCATGTATCCAAATTATATCTTATATCACAGAGCAGAAAAGGCAGGGCGAGGAAGGCACCAGGGCTCTGAAGTCCCCTGTGTGATGCTCCCAGCTTAGCCCAGGTCTGGAAGGGGTCGTAGAGAATTTCACAGAGGGGTTAAGGAATTGCTTAGCAGATTGATTTATGACTGTCTAATGATGGAGAAAATGTGTAAGAAAATGTGCATCTCTCAAAATTACTACCCCCCCCCCAATGGTTCTGTTTTTCATGCTCCAATCAGGCATAGAAAAATGTCTGTCTAGCCGACAAGGAGTCTGCGCCGACACCGATCCATGTGGCAGCCGCGCCAGGAAGGCCATTTATTAGTAAAGGGAGGACAGGGAACAGGCCTGGGTGTCTGGTACCAGCTTCCCCATCCAGCCCTGCTGGCCCAGCTCCAGGTGCTGACAGCCTGAGGCCGGACAGTGATGAAGTAGAGCCAGGCAGGCACTCCCAGCCAACAGCAATGCTGTTGAGATAAGCAGGCTGGTGGCTGCCTGTGTCGCCTCTGAGAAGGCAGATGAAGGCAGCCAGCTCAGGAGACCCCTTGGACCAGAATGCCTGCTTTTGTCCAGATTCATTGGCCAGGCTCTCTGCATCCTTGGCTGTGCTGGGTTGCTGCATGGCTAGTAAAGAAGATGTTAATAGAAACATGCGGGGAAAATCAAATCAGGGTTCACCTGAAAGAGGGCGTGGGGATTGAAAGTAGGATACAGAGACTGGAGAAGTAATGAATCAAGTCAGGAAACTTCTGATCAAGATTCTCTTTAATGCGGACGAGTAAGACTTTATATAGTAAGGTCAAAAGGATCTATTCTGATCCCTCTCTCCCTAGCTCCCAAGGCAAGAAGAACACAATAGCCTGAATAGCTCCCTATAAGAACTTCCTATTACTGAGTAGCTCTCCGAAAGGATTTCCGTAACCCTCCAGGTGTTTCTCAGTAAGGACTTCCCTACTTCTTTCAAAGGTAAATAGTCCAAGGATGGCCTGGAACACAAAGACCTCCTTTGGCAGAGCCCAGCAACTGGAAGGTCACAGCATGCAGCCTAAGCACGGGTTTCTGACATGGCAGAATTTAGCATGGCTTCCCACAAACCACCAGATATTTGTTGCCTGGTCCCTTCCCCATTATAATGGTGGAACGTTTCACCTCTAGCCAGGCTGTTATATTCGGGTCTGTCCTTTTGCTCCCCGCCCCCCTCCGCCAGCCATTCCTTCACAGCACCCCCTGTTTCTCCACAGATCTTTAACATAGATGGGATGTACAGAGTCAGCCTTAGCATTGGGAAGCCTGGTTTGGGCTCTGGAACTGAAGGCCTTTCCTGTCCAGAGTAATTGAAGGGCATCCCTAATCTACCCACTAGGTGCCAGCAGTGCTCCCTCTAGCTGTAGCCCAGGGACCTTGTGAACCTAACTGAAGGTCCCCTAGAGAGCAAAGCTGCCTGTGGTTGGCAAGCACTTGTCATTCCCTCATTTGCTCGTTCATTCTTTCATTTAGTGGTGCTGGACTTGCACCCAAGGCTAGACACCCACTCTACCATTGATCTATATATACATATATATGTATGTATACACACATATATATGTATGCACATATATATGTATGTACACACACAAACAGACACACAGACACACACACACACACACACTCACACACATACACACAGCTCAAGCTCGCTGACCTAAGTTCTCAATCCTCACTTTGACACTGAGATTGTCTCAGTCCTATTTTATTTTTATTTTCCCACAATATGTTTTCTATTGGGCTGGAAAGTGCCTGGCACATCAGTACAAAGGCATGAGTTTGTGTCCCAGCACTCACCTCAAAGCCAGGCACTGTGGTTTTCATCTGTTATTTTAGTCGTTGCAGAGGCGGAGACAAGTGGATTCCTGGACTTGCTGGCCATCCTGCCTAGCAAATACACGATCTCCAGGTTCAGTGAGAGAGTCTGCTTTGCAGAATGTGGTAGAAACGAATAGATGTGGACACCTAACACTGATGGGTGACTTCCACCCACAGGCACACATATGGGCACATGCTGACACAAACGTGTATGCACACTATACACACATACATACATACACACACACACACACACAAACAGAGAGAGACAGAGAAAGAGAGAGAGAGAGAGAGAGAGAGAGAGAGAGAGAGAGAGAGAGAGATGCGAATATTTTCTATGGTTGTTATGTTGGCTAGCTCCTGCTTGTGGCATTGCCCCAAAGTTGAGCTACCTCTGCAGTGCTGAATAATCTTTACGTCTGTAATTTCAGGGTGCTGGTGACAGAACGACTGGAGGATGACAGAAGGCTTGGTCACATCACCTAAAGAGTCATTTGGAGCCTCTGTCTGCAAAAGCTATTGCTCTCTTCATCCCTGAAGAATGAAATCAGATGCTCCAGGAGCAGGAAGAGGCTCTGGCCTCTCACCGTGGCTCTGAGGTTTGAACTTTGACCTTCTCTCTTATGAGTCGGTGGGTCACTCATGGTTTCCGACGCCCGGATTTTAATTCACAGACTTCCTGAGTCAGGACTTAGAGCAGCTTCAAACTGACATAGCAGAAACGTTTCCAATGGGTTTAACAGGGGGAGCATTTCTGAAGCAGATGTAATCTTGGAAAGACCAGAATTGAAAGGCCTTTTAGAGTTGCCCATCAAGAGTTTAAAGAATGTCCATTGTTTGTGTCCATCTGCCACACCCACACTCCTGGTTCTCACCCTGAAACGCATCACACTGAAGTGTGTTCAAGAAGCAATTAGCCTTGTCTTCCTAGCTCATAGGAATGGAAAACAGGAAGAAGCACAGGAAGATGAGGCATATGTTGAAGTTCATCAGAAGGCTGAGGTGATGCTGGAGCTATTGCTCAATGGTGAAGAGTGCTTGCTGTTTTGGCCTAGGACCAGGGTGTGGGGTCCCAACATTCAGCAGTGGCCTATAGCCATCTGTGACTCTAGTTCTGGGGGATCTGATGCCCTCTTCTGGCTTCCAAGGGTAACATGTATGCACATACATTGTACGCATACCTACAAGTGGGCAGAACGCTTACACACACTGAGTGCATCTTTTAATAAAGAGTATAAGGTGACCTGCCACTCCTTCCTCCTCTGCTCCACTCCATCGTGCCCCTCTCACCTCACCCGTCTCCCTTTCTTTCTTCCTATAGCCCTCCTTTTGTGTAGAATCTGCCACTCATCATATTTCAGAGGGAGGATGAAACAGCAGAGAAAGGATAGAAGAGTAAATGTTTCCATTTCAATGGAGTGAGCCACGTGTGAAGTAGAAGCGGAGGCTGAGGTTTTGTAAAGAGCTGGGTGAGCGCTTTGCTTTCTGGGTAGAATCAATGTCAAGAGCCCAGGGTTCAAAGAGTAAGGCGGGATCTATATTCAGATAGGAGAGAACATGTAAAAGAGCTGGGAAGATTCAATTGGAAAATTAACAGATGTTCAATTAAATTAGAAACTCACTGCAGCTGTATGTGCTCACACAGACTAAGTGCTCAACATGTTTCAGGAGAAAGGGAAAAGGGATGTGGAAGGAAGGACTCTATAGGGGAGTGAATGTTCACTGAAAACACGAGGAGGAAAGCTGACTCCTCACGAATTTAGCGGCTCTTCCAGGCATGAGTGAGTCAGAGGGACCTCCTTGAGGTAAACGTGGAGAGACATGTGCAACGTCTAGTTGAGTAGAAGCAGAGGACCTCAACCCAGCCAACATTTAAGGACTTCTAAGAGACAGACACTCACGAGACAACATTCCATTAAACACAACCTCTTGAATCGCTAGAATTTTTTCTCAGCTCCTTAAACGCTCAAGATAGCGCAGGAAACAAAACTCAGGGCTTAATGTCTTAACTGGTGTATTTTTAGAATGAGGGAACATAAAAACATGCCTGTGTGATATGTGTTCTCTAAGGCACGCACAGGAGGAAACCCAGCTGTCTTCTACAGGGAAACTACAGAGAGGAACATCCCATTCTCCTCCCTAAGTCTGGCCATGCCTCTTTATGTGGAGTTATATGTTGTTTGATCTCCCTAGACAGGCAGGGAGGAAGTCTACGTAGTGTTCCTGATGGTACTTTGGACTCAGAGTTGCTTCTTAGTTATAGAATATTCGATTTCTAATTCCTGAACACACAGATTCCCATATGAGAATGATCAAATCTAACTTTATGTCTTTCTCTTACCTGTTGGCCAGCAGTGTTGAGTCATGCCCAAATATGGTCTTGAGGTCACCTGATGAGTTCTTGGTTTCTAGGCAAGTCTAGATTGGGCTCATCTGGGAAAATGGCACCATAGAGGGCCTGCACCCAGACTATGAGGCTTGAAAAGGGTGAATAACTTGCCGGCCCTTCAGACAGAACCTTTCTTGGCATATTTGCTTAACCAGTGTTTGCTTAAAGGTGAGTAGCTATTGATTTTTTTAAATTAATAAAACTTGAATATGTCCTTCTTAATGCTCAAAATTAAGACTACAGTACATGTTAAATATGAAATCACACTTTTATTTTTTATATCTTTATAATTGCCTATAAAATTTCCTTTTCTGGACTAATTTATTGAGAAGCACAGTAAAGTCTCTGCAGATAATAAGATAATTGATTAACCAGTTGGTCTTAATAAATAGTACTCTGCCATGCTGTTTCCTTTTGTTTCAGAAAACTACACTCATCGATTGCCCACTGGTTTGAACATTTGTATAGGATGGGCAGTTTGGGAGGAGCAATTATTTATATAATTCTCCTATCTATTTTGTCAAAAGAGGGGGTCTATTTATACTTTTGTAGTATTCTCTCTACTCTGTGCTCTGGATAGCAACAAAGGAAGCAGGCACCATGTTTGAAATCTATCCCACACAACTGGCAGCCACTGGAGCATCTAGATGGCAATCTGGCTTTGTAGGGTCAGCGGCATCCCTCGGGGGTCTTCTCCCATTATTGTTTGATGGCTCACAATGTGGAGCTTGAGCTTGAGTGAATGAATGTTTTAGTCACTTTTCCTGTTGAGGTAATAAAGAATCCTGATGAAAGAAACTAAAGGAAGGATGGGTTATGTTGGCTTACAGCTCAAGAGTACAACTGTCATAGGCGAGGGAACGGTGTAGTCTTTTAGTGTGCATCTTCTCATCCTGGATAACCTATTTAGCATCACTCCTCCCATGCACACCCAGAGGCTAACCTAATCCAAATCATCCCTCACAGGTGTGCTGGGAGGAACATCTCCTAGGTAATTTCAGATTCTGTAAAACTGACAATGAGCACTAACCATCAGCTGACCTTCTAGAAGCTTCTCTGTGCAGATATGAAATATAACTTGGAATATACAATTCGTTGAAAGCAGTAGTTAAGAGTAGGATAGAGGTAATTCCATTCAGATCCTACGGTGTTGTCCATGGTTCAGAAATCCCAGTTAACTCTCTCCATGTACCACCTCCCTTGCATGGCTTTATTTCAACCACATCTCATGGGGAACATCTACCTACTCCTCTCTCATGCATCCTGTTGTTACTCTCTGGCCTGTTTTGTAATCCATGACAACTAGGTCTCTATGGATATGGATACGCAATGACTCCAGAAACAGGGACGTTTTCAGGGAACTTCAGCGGCCTCCTATGTGGAGGGAGGGGATGACTTATCTCTGATTTGGGGATTAAGTTGTCCATCCATGCTGTTCAAGGCCTCGTAGCTCTACATACGCTGCCCTGCTGGCTTGCTTCTGACCTCCCTGCTATGGTTCTGCCCTGCACTCTCTCACTCTTTATTAACTCCAGTGGGTTCCATGCTCTTCCTTAAAGATCCATGTTTGGTTTTCCTGGTTGGAATGCTGCTTCTAGAATTCCATCTCCTTTTTTTTTCTCCCTTTATTAACACGTCTACTTGTGCCCTTCCTTTAGCACTCCATCTAAGCATATCTCCAGTCTTTGTGATGTCACTGGTTTTTTTTTTGTGATCCTTCCCCTTTTTGCATTCTTGAACGTTGTAGCGCTTATTTATGTATTTGTGTCAATTGTACTCTTTGTGTAGTGTGTAAACTCACTTGGGGTGGGATATTTATATTTTTACACTTAGTTTTTAGTTTTACCATTGAGTCTCTAGAGTTCAAAAGAAGCAAACCTAAAGACAATATGAAGACCTACAGCTTATGTAGCAAGTAGGAGCCCAGAGACCAGTCAAGCCCATGTTAAAAGCAATTCATGGCTACCAGCTCAGACAAGAGGGAAGATTGGCTCTCAGGGGCCTGTCTTAGCTCCTTCTGCTTCTGGGAACTTAGTTGCAGCTTAACCATATGTGTTTTGCATTCGAAGTTTAATATGTAAAATTAAGAGGTTGGACCAGGCCTTTTCCAATGCTGTCTCCAAGTTCTGAAGCTTTGACATGTGAAAAGTCCTAGAAATGTCATTAATGTGGTAAAACAGGAAAAGTAACCCTTAGAATTCCCCTGAGCTCTTAGGCTGGGCAAATTCTGTCAGTTTGGCAAGAGGGAATGTTTGGGGAAGTAAGAAGCCTGACGTTGCTTTTTCCTCTTGCTGGAGAGCGTCAGGAAGACATAAAGAAACAGGATGCTTCACTAACAGGGACTGCACAGAATCCTGGCAGATGTATGCTCTGTTTTCCAGAGTGACCTTGTGAGTCTTAGCAGCCGTCGCCATGGCCCAGGCAAAGCTGCTGAGAAGGTCAGGCTTGCGAGCTGCATTCCAAACCGCCCAGTTCCTTCTGAGTTCGCTTTTCACCCCATTTATTGTTCTCTAGCTATTGGATTTTCTCCAGCTGTCACGTGCCTTCCAAATCCCCTCCTGCTTGCCTGATGCACACAGAGACTTGTCCCGTTCCTTTCTTCCTCAGCTAATGCTGCAGTCCCACGAGTTCTCATCTGCTGCCATTGATTAAAACTCATGTTCAAGGAGGAATAAGACCTGAGGAATATTTGCAGTTTTGAAAAAAAAATGGTATAATGTTGTACCTCGTCTCCTAGGACCTGCAAAATGTAGACAGAATTGCAGCCTCCTGTGTACATGAAGTCCCCGTGGTAAGCGAGGGGCTGCTAAACAAAGCCTGGCTTCAGTGGAAGTCACATGAAGCAGTCATGGCCTTCTACGTGAGAAGAGTCCCGTGTGCATACTGAAATCATGGTTTTGGAGGTACAACTGTTGACAATCTTCTGATCAGACCAAGTAGCAAATGATGGCTTTCAGACAAAGGGATTCTCCTAACCATTGTGATTTTTTGTGATCTTGGTCAGACTGCAGAAAATGCATGCTGTGATTTTACAAAATAGTCAGAAAGTCAGAATTCCTTAGTCATCTTAACCCGGAACCCGAGCTGAGTCCCTCAGTTTGACATGAGAGGATTTCGTCCTTAATCTCGGGTCTCTGGGGGTTTACTCAGAGCGCTCACTGCTCTGATGAGCACTGACAGTGAGCAGGACTGATGCCTACACATATGTCATCTCTTTCGGAGAGGTCTAGGATGACTCAAGGAGAGAGCCCTAAACAAAGGCTGGACTTTCTGTTGGTTTGTCTCAGAGCCATCATAATTTTGTGAATAAATGATAGGAATGACATCATTTGTCTCTTGAACTACTTAACTTTGAAAAATGGTTGTTAGTGAAGAAGCAGGGCCAGGGGCCAATGGCAGCCACAGACACAAGGGGGTGCTGAGCTTCAGCACGCAGCCTTCCAGGCAGCAGTAACCAGGGATCTGGTGCAGAGGACTGTGAGCCAGCAATGGGCGCAGGACCCTGTGCTGCCTGGGGTTCTAGAGTTCTGAGCATCATTCCCAGGAATAGCACCCAGGAATCTTCATTTTCAATATGTATCCTTGATAGTCCCAGTGTACAGCCAAATCTGAGATCTTTACCCACGAAGACTCTTTTAGGACAGCAGAGTAAAGCTGGGGGATCCTGTGTTGGTCCTTAGAAGCAGGAGAGGCTGTCAGAACATTCAGCTACTGATTAGGCCATCATGGAAGAGATCTGTGCACGTGCAATAAAATGCATTTTACTGTAGTTTGGTGAATCTGTCTATCATCTGTCTATCTATCTATCTATCTATCTATCTATCTATCTATCTATCTATCATCTATCTACCTTCATCATTATCATTGATCATCTACTAGTTATATCTGTGCAATCCTACTCCATAATATAAAATATTTCCAGCTATACACACTCATGCATCTTACTTTGTGGTCGATCCACTAGCAATGCAATCCACATACTAGGCAACCACTCCTTTTTTAAAAAAACAGTATAGTTTGTCTTATCTGTTCTTGAAGTATACACAAAAGAATCACACATATTCTTTTGTGTCAAGCCCTCTTTGCTCAGAGTAATGATTTTGAAATTATTCTATGTTGTATATATCAGTAGTTTAGGTTTATTTTTTCTTACTGTTGTTTCACTATATGAATGTACAAAATTTTGACTCACCATGCAGTTATTAGTGCCTATGTGGACTGGTGGACTGGTAGACTGGTTCCAGTTTAGTGACACAATAGATATAGCAGCTATGGACATTTTTGTACGTGTTTTGTGGATATATGTTTTCATTTCTCTTTAATTAATTAGTGCTTAGTAGAAATGTTGGCACATGTGGTAGGTATATGTTCAACACAAAAAATACCCAACAGTTGTCTAAAGAGGCCATGCCCTTTCATAGTCCCATCACATTTGCATATAAGTGAAGTCCTTTGTTCCTTTTTAAGTGATAATTCTGTTGACTAGGTAATAGTGTTTGGTTTGGTTTTTATTTGTATTTCCCCCTAATAAATGATGACAGTGAGCATTTTCAAGCACTGTAGGTTCTATCTAAAACAAAGTTTTGCTTATATCCAAAGTCACAATTATTTTTCTTTATGATCCTTTTCCATTTGTTGTTGGGCTGTCCAGAGAACTAGAGCCATCTCTCTCTCTCTCTCTCTCTCTCTCTCTCTCTGTGTGTGTGTGTGTGTGTGTGTGTGTGTGTGTGAGACAAAGAGTAGGAAGAAAGAGTGTGATAGAGAGTTTTTAAAAATAATGGTTTAAAAATGAGATGCCTGATGTTGTGTGAGTCTAATGTCTGCTGAGGTAAGTTGGTAGGCAGAAACTCTGGGGAGAGTTGCAATTCAAGATTAGGAGAAATCTGATGGCAGATTCTTTTTGCTTAGTGGAGGTGTATCTGTTATATTCAGGCCCTCCATGGATTGGATGAGAGCCACCTACATCACAGAGGGCAATTTGCTTTATTTAAAGGTAACCGACTAACTTTGGTTAAGTATCTGAAAACTGAGGATCAGTCAAATTGACATAAAATGAACAATTATATTCACACAGACATCAAATTGTTCTAGGACTCCCCCCAATAGAAAAAAACAACCCTCCCTGCTCCAAAACATCCCACTTTGCCCAATAATTTACTTGGGGAATTTTGTAAAAAGAAAAAAAAGTAATTAGCCATATACATTTGGGTCTATTTTGGGGGATCTGTTCCATTGGCCATGTCTCTGCATCATCTCAGTTTCTACTGCTTAAGTTTTCCTCAGTTTTTCCCAGCAATGTTTTGTTGTTTTCAGTGTATAAATTTTATACACATTTTGGTTAAAATTGCTTCTAAATGGTTTGTTTTGCGATATAACTGGAAAAAAAAGTTTTAGAATCTCATTTTGTCTCCAGAGAGCCTATTTATTTTTTAAAATTAATCTTCCTGAGGACTTGCAAAGGCCACCATCAGTTCTAGTTTATTTGTGAATTCTTTAGGATTTGCTGTACATAAGCAATCTGTGAGTAAAGGCAATTTTACTCTGTCTTCTTTCCCAATCTGGCATCTCTTCCACTGCCTTTTCCTGCTTTACTATGCTGGCTGGAACTTTCATTACAGCCTTAAGAGCTGCCAATGTTAATCTCAAGAAAGGCAGTGAGCATCACATAGTGCATTAACTTCAGGTCTTTTCTACATGTCCTTTACATGTTAAGCATATTCCCTTATCATTCAGTAAAGGCCATGGCAAATGAATGGAACACAAAGAAGCTCTGGGACACCATGAAAAGACTAAATCTTTAAATTATTGGCTTTTATAAGAAGGAGAAACTGTACCATAGGCATGTTCAACGTTCAATAAGATCATAGAAGAAAAATCCCCAAATCCAGAGAAAAATAGCACCAGCTTGGTAAAAGAAGCCCACAGAACACCAAATAGACTGAGAAAAGAAAGTCCCATGAAACCATATGTTTAAAACACCAAAAACACAGAGAAAAGAAAAGGTATTGGAGGCTACCAGAGAGAAAGCCAAGTCACCAGGAGAGGGAGGTGCATCAGAACAACATCTGCTCACTCAACAGAAACACTTAGAGCCGAAGACGGATTCTAAGTCCACCACTGCCATCCCAGACTATTATATGAGACAAAACTGTCCATTGAAACATTGAAGAAGAAATAAAATATTTCCGTGATAAAAATAGACTAAAGAAATTAATGCCACTCAACCAGCTCTAAAGAGTATACCAGAAGGCACTTAGGTCTGAAGAGAATGATGAACACCACGGTGTCACAAGAATAAATAAAGAAGACCTGGACAATTAATCCCAAGATGCTGAGGAAGACACTACAAAATTAACAAAGTGACAGGAGTCAACACACATCTTCCAATGGCAATCTAAATAAATAGTGATTTCAATCCCACAATACAAAGACACAGGCTAGCCGATTGGATTAGAAAAATAGGTTCCATATTTGCACTGTCCCCAAGAAACACACCTCAACCAGCAAAGATAAATATCACTTTAGGGCAAACGGATCAAGAACCTCAGCATAAAACTTTATAGCCTAAAATTGCTAGAGGAAAGTTGGGATTGTGAGCTCATGTATAGGTAGAGGAGAAGACGTTTAAAATACTGTTCTAATCATGCAGGAAAGAAGTCCAACAATCAGTGGGTGAGACCTCAGGAAACTTACAAGCTTACGCAATGCAGCACACAGAATGGGAAAAAGTCTTTGCCAGCTATTCATCAGACAGAAAATCAGTGTCTAGAACTCAAGAATTAAACATTAAATAAAATAAACAACCCAATTAAAAAAATGAGCTGTGGTAGGAAAGAGAACAAAATTCAAAAGAAGAGCTGCAAATCCAGGAAACATTTTAAAAAGTGCTGAACAATCTTAACCACTAGGAAAATGCAAATTAAATCAACCTTAAGATTCCATCTCACTCAGTGAGACTGGCCATTGTTGGGATCCCCAGGAGTAAAGATGAAGAACTGGTGTTGCTGTGGATGAGATGAAAAGGGAAATGCTTGGAGACTGTTGATGGGAGTGTAAAGTAGTGTAGCCACTTTGGAAATCAGTTTGGAGGTTCCTCAAAAACAAAAACCAAACAAAGTAAAAATCCCTAAGCAAGCAAGCAAGCAAACAAACAAAAACAACCCTCCCAAACATAGAAATGGAACTGACATGTGAACCAGCTGTGCCACTCCTGGGCATGCGTCCAACATATTTTATATCTTACTTATTACGGAGACACATACATCATTGTTCATTGCCGCTCTATTCATAAGACCCAGGACTTGAAGTCAACAAAGATATCCATCAACAGATGAGCCGATAGGACAGTGTAGCTCCTATGGGATATCACTCCACCATAAAGACAAAGGAAATCATGACATTTGCAGGTAAATGGATAGAGCTGGAAAAGATTATATTGGATGAGGCAAATGAGGCCCAGGAAGACAATGCTATATGTTTTCTCTCATAGGCAGATCTTAGCACAAATCTTTTCTTGTGTGTGTTTAACTTGGAGCACAAGTGGAAGACGGGAAGCGGTCTTCTGTGGGGACACCTTACGGTAGTAGGGACAGTAGATAGATTGAAAACAAAAGCAGTGGAGGGGGGAACACTGGGGTGAGAAAGGTTTGAGCAGGCATGGACACAGAAAACCAAGGGTGGACTAGAGGGTTAACCCAATGGAAGAGAATATGAAAAGCCCCCTAGAGGGCTAGGCTCTCTTAGAACAGTTAGAAATCAAGATCATGCCCCCATAGAGATGCCTGCAGACCACTCTGACTTAGGTAACTCTTCATTGATGCTTCTCTGCCCATGTGACAGTGAACACTGCCTAAGGCATGTGAATAGCATTTGCTTTACTCATGCTCACCCTCCATTATCCTGCCCTGCTTTCCCTCCCTCGAGCTCACGCCACCAACCTAAAAGCCTGTGCCCCCACCACATGTTTAAATCTCGATCCTGCAAATGCGAGAAGACTTGGTATTTATCCGAGTCTGCGTTATTTTGCTTACTATGATAATCTTCAGTTTCATCCACTTTTCTGCAAATGGCATAGCTAAATGTCACAATTTAGCTCCTCTTTGTGTCTGGCTTAAAGTCCACTCTGTGTACATGCACACGTGTGTGCATTTGTGTACTATGTCTTCTTTATCCATCCTCTGTGGATGGCCACAAGCTGGTTCCATATCTTGGCGACTGTGAGTTGTGCATCAGTAAACATGGTATCATTGTTGTACACTGACTTAGATTCCTTTGGGTTCTAAGAGCAACAGTTCCACCAGCGGCATATCAGTGTTCCTTGGTTAACGCTCACTATTATTGCCAACATCTCTAACTATGGCCATGTTGGCTAGGGTAAAACGCTACTGCTGTCCTTTTCCCAGCAGTAAGAATGGAATCAGCGTAGACATCCGTCAACAGATAAATGGGTAATGATACGAGGTATATACCCACAATACATTTTTTCCCAGAGGTGAAGAAAAATGAAATTAATGGGAGAGTAGTGGTGCACACCTGTAACCCTGGCACTTGGGAGGTGGAGGCAGATGGATTGCTGTGAGTTCAAGGCCAGCCTGATCTACAAAGCTAGTTTCAGCACAGCTAGGGCCACACAGAGAAAACCCTATCTTGAAAAACTAAAACTAAACCAAAAAAAAATTATTTGCTGGAAAACGCTATTTTAAGTCAGATAACCCAGGTTTAAAAACTCGAATACGGTATATTCTCACTCAAATGCAGATTCCAGCCTCTAACTCTTAAATGTGCATATCTGGCTTGGAGAAATATGGACCAAGGCCAGGAACCAGAAAGAGGCTGTGTAACTGGTGTTTAATGTTTTAGTTCTTTGTTTATATTCTAGA